>NW_003163289.1:2863-237595 GCF_000004985.1 Naegleria gruberi
TTTTTCAAAATTCAAATCCGGAATATGTTATTCAATTTATATATCAAGAATTGGATAAGATGAATTTAAATCATACTATAATGGCAATAGAAGAGGAAACTAATATTAAGAGTATGTTGTTTAATGTTAATAGTTTTATATTGATAATATGAAATATTAATAAATAGGAAAAGAAGAAAATCAAGTTGTAACATCATCTGTATTTAGTAAGGAATTAAACAATGTTCTTGATGGTATTTCGGAATATATTAAAAATCCACCAATTCCAATTCAGCATGTTGATAATTCAGATACAAAAGTTAAATCAATTTCTCAATTATTAGAAGAATTTATGAAGAGTAGTGATGAATTGTTTTTACGATGTTTTGTTTCCTGTTTTACCTTGTTCATTTCACATGATGAATTGATTGAGGAAATTTCAACAAATCTAGACAAGTGTTTTTATTTGGGTATGAAAATAAGTTATTGGATTGGAAGTTATGAAGATTTGCTGTTCGATCATAATATTAAGGATCAATTTGAAAAATTGTTATATTGTTTGGAGAAGACTGGGAAATTAGATCTTGAATCGTGTGAAACAATACGAATGATGCTTAATGGTTTGATAACAGTTGGAGGAACTAGTAAGATTCTATTCTATGCTCCAGACACTTTTGACATTCTGAGTAATAATATTGATTTTTATGATATTCCAAATGTTGAAATTGCCAGACAAATTACATTACAAGATCAAGCAATGTTATTATCTTTGAAACCCCATGAACTCTACCTTATTGATTCATGTTGGGAAGCCACAACGGTAATTAATCGATATTCAAAATTATCTCAATGGATATGTGATATGGTTGGAGATGAAACTCATATTTATGCAAAAGAATTAGAAAAGATAATTAGTATTGCGGAGGTTTGTATTGAAACTGTTTTTAATTATTGACGCGCAAAGAATTTAAAATTATTCAATAATTATTGGAGTTTATACGCAGTTCTTGAAGGAATTACAAACGCATTGGAATCTGTAAAGGATACTAGAACTGTTCCAGATTTTCTTTTGAAAAGATTAAATACTTTGAAAAAGACAAGATTTAAAATGGTAAAGGCAAGATTTTTAGATAGTCCAATAATTCCATTCTAGTATGTATTTTGAGTTCAATATGTTCTAACATTATACAGCACACCATACTTTAAATGTTTAAAAGAAATTGTACCACAAAATGACATATCTTCCTACTTATTCCAATCAGAAGATGAAGTAAAGATGATCAAATGGGACAAAATTGAGAAGGTATTCGAAGTTATTTATGAATTACAAAGATATCAAAGACAAGTGAAAAAGACACCATATCCTTTTCGTTCACATTTCAGAATTCAAAATATATTAGATAGTTCCATAGATGAAAAAAACAAAATTTAAAAAAGTTTTTCATTAGCTAAAAGTTGTTTTTGAACTCTAACAATACTATTTTGCGTAATGAGAGGTATCTTATCTCTTGAAAGCATTTCCTTAACAGGTATTTGAATAGAACTTTCATAAACATCAAGAATAGTTTCTGGATAAATTGGAAGGAATTGATATTGTAAAGCCATGATTGCATTTCTAGTTCTACAAATAGCTTCTCTTTCCTTAATAGAAATTTGATCTATTGTTTCACCTGATGCAATAAAACTATTTGATTCAAAAGGATTACCTGGTTTTGTTGATAATTTTGAAATTGGTCTCGTAACTTCTTCTTCATCACCTTCAGCTGCAGCTAATAAATCATCTAAATTTGTTGATGATTTTTTAGAATCTGAAGATGTATCCATACCATCTCCATCTGATTTCCCAGAAGATGAAATCCATAAATAACCATTTTTACCTAAAATAACTCTAACACCAAATGGGAATATATGAAAATGTTGTGTACATCTTTTAACTAGAGATGGATGTACTCTAATCATTATACCATTAACTAATTTACCATATCTAGAACTTCTAGTTTGTAATTGTAATGATGATCCATCAGTTCTATGTACTTCAGCTGTAATTAAATCATCTTCTTGATAAATACTTCTCATATTTAATTGATCTTCATAGGTTTTTCTTCTTTGACCACCTGGAATATTTACAGAATTTAAATCTAACATTGCATCTTGTCTTGCTTGAACATCAACTTTCCACTTTTTACCTGCTAACTTTGAAATTCTACCAACAATTACATCACCAACTTCAGCATGATATCTAGCACGAACAGGTCTAACTGATATTAATTTGTTTACTTGTTCAACTACACCACAAACACTACTAATTAATTGATTCTTTTCATTTCTATATGTTCCATGTCCACACAATACATTACTACCATTTTCTACAATCATTTCTCCTGGAGTGACAATATGAATTTCTTTTAATTGTCCCGATGATTGTCCATCTTTTTGAAAAGCAAATCTAATAATTCCATCTTCTTCTTCATCATCATCTACCATATTATTATTTTCATCAGATTGATATTCATCACTATATTCATCCTCATCTTCTCTATGTGGTGGCATTTTTTATTGTTTTTATTGTTGTTGTTTGAAAAATCCAATTAAATTTTGAATACCATCTTCCACAGGCTTTTTCATCAGACATTTATTAAAAAATATTATTTACTATTAATAATTGATGAAGGAGACAGTGTTGGATCGGAATGATGATTAGCTATCAAAATCAACAATATTTGTCTTTAGATTGGAATCCAATTTTCAATTAAATTAACTATGGTCCTTCTTCTATGTTCTTGAACAGGATATTTGCGAACCAAACATTCACCAACCCCAAAATTTGCATCAAATGGTCTTAATTGGACTTTTCGAACCAATCGTGTATGTACGGCTGTAAAACTTCGATCGTTACGTTTATTATTCCAAGCGTAAACACTTGAAAAAAATAAGGCTAAATTATCATCATCTACTAAGACAAAACTCTCTATCCAATGGAACAATTGAGGAAGGAGTTTCAAAAGTTAGATTCTAGGAAAGATGGGAAATGCGATCCATCACAATTTAAAAAAGTTTTATCAAGATTTGGTGTTACAAGTGGAATTAATAATGTTGTTAAACGATTTAGTAATGAAGGCTTGGTAAATTATAATGATTTTCTTGGATATTTTGAGGAATCAAGAACAATAAGAAAGCAGGCGACAATCAAACAAAATGATATAACACCATCTCCTCAACAAACTTCTCCACGACCAATAGAAAAACCAAGCCCTAGCCAAAAGCCTCAAGTTAAAAAGGTTGAAAACATTGAATCAAAACTATATACTCTTCGTACCAATATTGAAAAGGATTTAAAAAACATTGATAAGAATAATAGTGGTTCGGTACCTGTTGAAAATTTCAAGAATGTTCTTGGAAAGTGTTTCGAGAATCAAGATGTTATTAAATCCATTGTAGGAAGCGTTTCAAATGGTAAAACAGGTATGTATAACAGATCAGAAGAATTTAACAATTTCCTTAGTGAATTATGAGCTGTTTCTCTCTTTAATTTCATCTCCACCTTCATCAGAAATTGTTTCTTCTACAATAGAGCAAGGTAGCAAGTCTGATAAGAGAGTGTTTAATAATGGATCCAAAATGATGGAACATTTCAAATCTTCGGATCCTTTAAGGTCAGGTCTTGTTGACGAGACTTACTTTAACAATGTAATTTCCAAATATGTTGATCCATTTAAAGCAGAGAAGTTTCAAGAAAAAGTAGCTCATCATTCTTTTGATGGAAAAGTGGACTATAATGCTTTTATGACCAATTTTGCAGAATTAAGCACTGATGAGGAGGAATTAAGAGGTATCAAGTGTTTCCCTAGACCTCCTTCATGTATTTTAGATAGCAATATCACATATCCAAACTTGAAAGGATTGGCAACATTCCCGAGAAAAGATTCATTAGGTACTTTATTAAGTACAGACTTACCAAGTCCTTCAACACAATCAATCAATGATATAACTAAACCATCTCCAACTTACTATTCACGGATTTTTGCACCTCCAGATCCATTTAGAGAATTCGAGCAAAAAGATATTGTTTTACAATTTTCAGAATATGATGGTTCAGAAGAGGGACCAAAAAAAAGAGGTGTAAGTTTTTATTTTGAAATGTTTTTTATAACATATTTAGAAAAAAATAAGTCAACCTTTGGAAAGAGATGAAAAGTCTCCTAGAAAGAGACAAATTAGTGGATCAGAAAAGGAATCTGACGATAATCCTTTAAGTATATCTTCTGTTCAAACAACATATGAAAAAATAATGGAAACTAAGAAGAAGAACAATGATATGAGGGAAGGATTGAGGAAAGTGAAGGAAGTGTTCAAAAAGAATAAGAATATTTCATCATCCCTTACAGAAACTCTTGATGGTATGTAAAATGTTAAAAATGTTGTTTCATTACAATTGTAAAAAGGAATGGGTCAATTAAAACCTTCTGATTTGGATAAGTTTTTATCAAAGAATGGAGTAACTTTATCAGAGGATCAATTAACCTTTGTGGTGCAGAAATGTGATAGAAACGGTGATGGAATGTTGGACTATTTTGATATTGCCAATAATTTACTTCACGATACATCTCATGTTAATGCTTTTGATAGTCATCTTTCATTGAATGGATCTGTGAAAGATGGAAGTTTTGAACAATCCCCAGCATCTCCGAGAAAAATACTTAACAAAGCTCAAATACAATCCCCAGACTTTAAGATTGATTCTTCGAAACCAAATCCAATGAAAACACTTGAACATATTCAACACGCTATTGCAGATATCGATGAAAATCTTAAAACTCCTGTAAAATTAAAAGAGAGAACTGAAATGGAAACACCAATTCAAACACCAATCAATCTAACTGATATATTCGACTCACTCAAAGATGTAATTGTACAATCCCCAGTTATTGAAACACCAAAATCTAAAACTGTAGAAACACCAAAAACTCAATCAACAATCAAGAAGAAAGAAATCCTATCCACATCAAAGGAAGTAAGAGAGGTGAAGGAAGTTGACAGAGCTCTCGTTAAGAAAATTTCTGAAAAAATCAAAATTTCAAAAACAATGCAACAAGCTTTCCAATATTTTGATAAGGACAGAGATGGAAATATTACACCTGAGGAATTTTCAAATGGGTTATCAAACATGGGATTCACTGTAACAAAATCAGAAGCATCACAAATTATGGGACTTGTTTCATCTGATCCAAAACTATCATATGCCAATTTCTCCAAACTAGTTGAAGATTCTTACTGGGATAAATTTCCTGAAAGCAAACAAAGAAGTCCTAAATCAACACCAAAGAAAGTAATTAATAGATCTGATGAAATTGTAAACAAGAAAATAAGATCAGAATTGATGGACTATAGTTCACTTAGACCTGCTCAAATTAGAGAATCAATGAGAACATTTGATAAGGAGAGAAATTCTTGGTTACCTCCTGATAAGTTTAAAAAAGCTCTCAAGGTAATTAATCCAAATTTATCAGAATGGATGATTGATAGAGCAGTTAGACAAAGTTTGATAGACACTGGGAAGTGTGATTACAACAAATTCTTTGATAATGTTGGATTTGATTTACCTAGCGACGAGATTGAATTTAGAAATATTCCAAATGTAAGAAATTACAAAAGAGATACAATTTTGGATTTGAGTGATGTTCGTGATCCTTTGTTGTGTTTGGAGATTAATAATTTTGGAAGAATAACTAATAATAGTGTAACAATAGGATCTGGAGAAATTATTTCACACAATACACCAGTTAAAGGAGATTATCCTCTTGAGAAACATCTCGGTAGAAAGAGTGCAGGTAAACCACTACCTGATACATTCAATGTTTCAGATATGGAACCACAACAAAATGAACCTCAATCACCAAGAAGACTGTCCATTTCTCAAGAACCATCCACTCCTCAACCATCAAGTCCAAGAACTGGACGATATTCCAGTACTCCACCTCAAAGAAATCCACTTTTTGGTGATGATAATAACACTAGTCAAAAGCCAATTGGAATTAAGGTTGGTTTTGTACCAACTGGAACAATTGTGAGCACTTCACAATTAAGAACTAACTATGATAAGAAGGAAAATTTGAATAAGGGTTTAGCCTCATTTGTTTCTGAAAGATTGGAAAGTCCAAAGAAGGTTATAAGGTCACAAACACCACAAACAGATGTTAAGAGATCATCCAAGAAATTGTACAGTGATATCAAACAGTAAGTGATTATATTTAACATTTTGAACTAATATTATCAAAAGACAAACTGAAATTAATATTGAAAGAGGAGAAATTGATACCACAACAGCTAGCCCTAGAAGAAGAAACCAAAGCATACCTCCTCAAGATACAAAGCAAGCAATTTTAAGCAAAGTAGAAGAACATCATAAAACTGCTCGAGATGCATTCAGAAAGATTAGTAGCAGTGGTAAAAACATTGCCTCTGTTACTATTAATGAAATGCAAAAAGCATTGAAGGACATGAATTTACACATACCAAGCGATGAACTGAAGAAGACTTTTGAAGTTAAAGATAACACTGAAAAGATTAACTTTGAAAAGTTTGCTTCTGTAATCAAACCTTCACAGATCGAACCAACACCTCAAGAGCCAAGATATGCTTCTCCACCAATGTCTCCTAGATCTCAATTAGCTGTACAAAATAGAAACCAACAATCCTCACTGAAAGAATTATTGAACTGGGATTCCAAGAAAGCAGTTACAAATGTTTCCACATCTCCTTCAAGATCTCAATCAGTTCCTACCAAAAAGGATGTTTTTAGAGGAAGTGGAAATATTATCACTTGGATGTAATGATAGATAATAAATTATTTATTAGATTAAATAGTTTGCTTCTTATAACCCTTGAAATGAATCTTGATACGTTTGTAAATATGTTTAACAGCAAAGAATCCACAAGCCAAAGCAATTGTGCCTAAAACAAAGACATAGAGCAAAATTTCAATAATTTGCTTTTGGTCTTGAACTGATCTTTCAAAATAGCTTCCCCAATAAATAGTGTATTGGTTATTCAAAACACTTGCACCCTTTGTCATGTCTCTCACAGAAGATAATCCTAATCTATCCTTTACAGTCATCAATCTAATACCAGATTCAGTTGCCTCAATAATGAATTCATTGCCATTACCTGAAGCTTCCTTACCAGCATAAACCATTACGTTTGTAACAATGGTGTTTGATTTAAGGAAAATGAGATCACCAACATGGAATCCATTAATAGAAATTTCAGTGTCAGCTGCATTGAAAATATCTGTCATTGTTCTAGGTATTCTCTTACAATAGGAAACTAAATAAAGTAATTGAACTATACCAGCAGCATCAAATCCTGTAGATTCCATATAGTCAACATTCATAGATGTTCTACCACCCTTCAAGTATTTTCCTCCAATCATGCTAGAACCAAATTGAGAAATAGCATGCAAAGTCCAATCAGAAGCATCAGCCAATGGTCTAAGTGTAACAGAGATAAGTGAACGAATTGATTCTTCAAAAGTTTTAGTTTCACTTTCATTGATATATGCAGATTCTTGAAGAGAATCATATGATTGAGAAGATGACAATGAACCATTTCCTCTAATAATAAAAACAGCTACCCAACCATCATTAGAACTTTCAGAACTTTGTCTTTTTAAAATTGTACCAAATGAAACTTCGGAAATGATATCAGATTTTGTACAACCTCCATTAGTTTGGTCATTACATTTCTTTTTAAATAATTGAGAGGATTTAGATTTTACAATAATTAATTTAGAAGCACCATCTGCAACAGTGATAAGTGTAGAATAATCACTCATAGTTGGACAAATTTCTAATAAATTACTTGATGATGTTATCTTTGTCTTGTCAGTATTTAAAATATAAATATCGGATCTTTTCAAATAGCCCACTGTACCCATTTGAGTAGTATTTGAATAGGTTAATTGCATTGGTAAACTAACTTTCATCCATTCTTGTCCATCTGTACCACTAATGGTATTTAAATCATCTCCAATAATAAATAAACATTCTTGATAGTGTATTTGAGAAATTCTATCAAATGTTGAACCTGCTCCTGAATATACAAAAGCATTTGGACTTGTAGCTATAGCTGCTCCAACAACATTTGAAGGCACCATTGAATTGGCTCCATATACACTAGTAGTATAGATGATTATCATGATAAACACAAAAAACGACAAAAATTTGGAGGATCCAACAATTTTCCTGCAGGGTTGTTTTGAATGTATGGTTGTGCGCATTTTTTTTGTTCTCTTGGCGGAATATTATGATCTTTGTGATTTATGCGAAAAATTGCCAGGCTTTGGTTCAACACAACACAACCAAACAATTCATTTGAAGGTTTCTAATTATCATATTGTATGGCACTACCACATTCTAATGAGGCTTTGATAGTCCGTTCGAATGTACTGCAACTAAATGTCCAATGCAGACTTAAATTTCATCAAGATTAAAATATTCATCATCATCACATACTTGAAATTATCATTAGGTATTCACCTAGCCTAGTTTTTATTATTGGATTGTTCGACAGTCTTCTTCAAGTGAGTGTACACTCTCTTCTTGATCCATTCCTTGTCGTGAGGAACATAGGTATTGGTTTTATCATCAAAACTATTATAATATTATCCATCAATCACACAATACAAAAAAGTATTAATCCACCTCTAAATTATTATTTGATGAAGAAGAAGAAACTTACGTTAAACAAGTAAGATCTGTTAATCCGTCAACCCACTTTTGCAAGTCAGCAACATTGTAGATAAGTTTACCCTTTGGAGAACTCAACTTCTTAAGATTTCTTTCAAAAAGTCTGACAACACCATCAGCCATATCCCCAACAGATTCATAATCAAAATAGGTTCGGGTTTGGGCAGACTTTTCGAATTGAGCAAGGAGTACAGTATGTTGTGATTTCTACAATGTGATGATCACGATTTGGAATTTAACATTATCCACACACACAAGATGACGATGATCAGCAATTAATAAAATAATATAAACATACCATTTTTTTTAAAATTTAAATTTTATTTTTAGTTGAAAAACGGTCATACAATTCACTTCTCAATTTGTTGTTGTAGGTTCAATAATGCTCAATGACATTGAATCCAAGATCAGTAAATATTTCTTTAACATTCCAAAAGTTTTCATAAACTAAAAGATGATGGTTTCCAAATGTAGAATCAACAAATTGTTCAACAGATTGCATTCTTAAACGTAATTGAGTTCTACATCTCAATGGAGAAGTTTCTCTATCGTATACTACAACTGGAGCAATAATAACATCATGTGAATTTCTCATCTTGATGAGAGTAGCCATAGCTTGACTAGCACCAAGTCCAGCAACCATCTTGCTATTCATGCTATTTGCCTTAATATTTGCAATACGATTAACAGCTGGCATATCTACACGAACTGCAACTCCTTGACCAGATTCGAAATGAGTGGTAATTTCGAAAGGTAATCCAGGAATAATTGGTGAGGTACAGTGAGCAATTAAGAGCTCATCATGAAGACCATTTTCAGATGGAGTCCAATCAACAATATTGGCCATGAATGGGGATTTGTTTAAAAACTTTTGACAAATAATCATTCCTAATAATGAATTCAATTCTCCTTCACATGCTGATGCTTTCATTGTCAAAAAAGTACCATCACTCAACTTGAGTGATTGAATACCATTCAATAATCCAAGGGCAAGACATGGTGTAGTGTTAATATCAGAAATTAAATCAAAACATCCAATTGTAAAACCATCCAATTTGTACTTGGATAATATTCTTTGAATTGCCACGTATACTCTGGATGCTTCAATCAAACTATCCTTTGGAACTGTTGGAAGAGAAGAATCAGTTTTAATTTCTCCAGCACAAGAATGTGCATGATCTTCTTCATGTTGTTCTGAAGAACCACATTTTCCTCCACCACAACATGTGGTCTTTTCCTCAACTTTTGGTTCAACATTTGGTGCAGATTTAGAGCTACAACACTTGGAAGAGTTGAGTTTTTGTTCTTGCATTTGTTGAACTAGTGAGGCTATTTCTTTGGCATCTTCAGTTGAAACTTGTTTGAACATCTCATACAATTCCTTTGTTGTAATTCTAACGAATGGGAATCTGAATGAAGGAGTGACAATTTCTTTACCTTCCATCATGTCTTTTGTAACAAAATCCTTTTCATTGATCAGCCATGGAGAAATATCGCCAATCAAACCCAATTTCATATTAAAGAATGATTTCCAGAGTTTTTCATATTTTGAAGCAAATTCTTCAATCTTTGAATGAATGAGTTCTGGCTTATTTACAAGTGATGAAGGAATCATGTATCCTCTAAAATATTGTCTCAATTCAAGAGCACTTGCCAATGAATTATTAAATGAATCACCCAATAAAACAATTGGTTTCTTCAATGTGACTAAATCTCTCAATAATTCCTCTGTACCTCCAGTTAATGGGCAAACCAACAAAACATTACAATCCTGATAAATTTCTTTCAATTGTTCTACAGAAGGTCTATTTTGCTTTGTTATCGACAAAACTTGTTCTCTATTTACATTATAAGTTGGTAGAACTGAAGTAGTCAAAATATTTTCACACTTTTCCGAAAATTTGTTATTCATCCTTTCATGTAATCCACTCCAAGAAAAAACAACACCTAATTTGATATTTTCCTTCTTGCTGCTTTCAGAGTTATTAGTATTTCTTAAACTTGTTGTTGTAGTGTAGAAACGTTCGGATCTAGTTTCCAAATAATTGAGTGTCATCATTGAATTTAAATTTTCATTTCTCAACAAATTGAAACTGTTGTTCTGAACTTTATTTCCAACCATACCAATATTAGTGGCACTTCTACTCGGAAGAGAATAAATAAATTGCTTTACAGCACTGGATGATGATGATCGAATATTAGCAAGGCTTTTAAATGTTTTCATTTTTTTTCTTTGTCAAATCAACAACAACCAAATAAGAGACTACTCTTATGAACACCATTATTGGCCATTAATTCAATTGCAATCAACAATGTACATCCTTCATGACCATTACAAATTGAATAGTCAACCTTCTTTCAATTAAACTCCTCGAAGAAAATAGAGCGCACAATTCAGTTTCTAAGGATGCACACATGGAAAATCTAATTAAAAAAAATGTTAGCAACAAGAGAGGATGTTGCTGAGTATAGTAGTGATGAAGATCAGCTTCAAGTAAAACCAAATCATCACAAACATGAGGCTAAACATAAGAAATCAACTCCAATTGTTATTGAATCTAATAGGGACAAGTTGACTAGCACCACTCTTACACCATCCTCATCAACAACAAGTACGGAAAAATTGTCACAATCATCAATTGTAAATAATAGAGAAGAAAAGATTCAGGAATATAAACATATTAAACCTTTATCTGTTGATGATATTTCTAAAGGAGGAGGAAGAATTTCATATCCAAGCTTATCCGATATTTTGAGTGCAAGTAATAATGATTCATGGATGTCAATGGTTTTACCTTCTGCACCTCCATTAATTGAAGATGAACAGGACCAAGTGATATCATATCCCCATTTATCTGATTTATCTAATCAAACACTTGAATATATTTTACCACCAATTGTAAAAAAGGAAGAAGAAAAGGAAAAAGCTGAACCAATTTTACCTCCTTTAGTAATACACAAAATTCAAGAAGGTGAAACATTGATTTCAATTTCTATCAAATATGGAGTTACAGAAGAGGCAATTAAATTGAAAAATAGAATGATGGATAGTGATTTAACATTGTACAATAAGATTGAACTACTCATTCCAGAACCAACTCAACTTCCACCAGAAGATTCTTTCAAAAAGAAAGAGTTAACTGAAGAAGAAAAACGAAAGATGAAGAGAGAAAGAAAGCATGGACTTTAACTTTATTCATGAGATTATGTAATGTTTGTGAAGATGAAGCAAGGTATTATTTATCTATACATGATTTCGATTTTAAAGAAGCACTTCAAGAACATAAGAGTGATTTAGAATGGGAGCGAGAACATAATGAGAAATTGAGCAAAAAGAAGAGAAAGAAGCAAATTGACAATTTTTTAGATGAAAACCCAAGAGTAATGAACATTTTAAGATTTTTATCATTTTGCATTCCAAACAACACCAATTCTCGAAAAAAGAACAAGGATGTAGAATTAGATTTGATTCAGGATGATGTGATAGAATATGATAGCGATTATTGAAATAAAGCAAAACCTTCGTAATATCATTTTATATCAGTAAGATCTTTACTAATCATATGACTACCTCCAAGTGTCTTGAATCTAACATGTTCTTATTAGAATCTTGTTGAAGATTTTCGTTAGTGAAACTATTCGGGATATTGGACCAATCCTCTTTGCATAAAAAGAAAATTGGAAAAAGACTACAGCATTCCTCAAATGACAAAATCATCTCGGAAATTCAATCCACAGTTCATAAAATTTTCACGAATGGTATGATTGATGGAATTCCAAAATATTATTTTAATGAATATTCGGAATTTATTGGATTATTATTTGGTGATGGATTATTACATACTGTGAAATTTAATTCTTGGATGGCACTGTTTAAGGATTATTTTGGATTTAAAATTCATATTGCTGTCTGGTCTGTTTTGTGCATTTGTTGGTGGTTGATTGGCATGATTTTGAAAGTTGGTACATTTCAAGTATCAGCAATCAAAATATTACTTTTCATTTCAATTATTTTCTTTCTAATTGGATTAAGTTTTTCATTTATAAAACTTTTTGTGGTGCCAGAAATAGTAAAGCACATGAATGAATACATTTCGAAAAGTAGAAATTCAAATGAATTGGGAGATTTATTTAATTATTATTCGAAAAACTCTGAAAAACCTGAAAATAACTTCTTTTTGGCTGTAGATGGAGAAGAAATTGTTGGACATGTTGCTCTTGACAAGTGGATTTATCCAGGAGATGCATTTGAAGATGCTGAATTTATTCAAGAATGTGACCGAGTACAGAATACCTCTTTGAAAATGCTTGAAATTAGAAGAATGAGTGTGAAAAGCTCATATCGTGGAGGAGGTGTTGCTACTGCTCTATTAAAACATGTTTTTAAGTATTCTAAAGAATTGGA
Organism: Naegleria gruberi; assembly: GCF_000004985.1. Taxonomy (NCBI): domain Eukaryota; phylum Heterolobosea; class Eutetramitea; order Acrasida; family Naegleriidae; genus Naegleria; species Naegleria gruberi. The sequence goes on from NW_003163289.1 coordinate 15,992, forward strand.
AATGGATAGAATTATACTCAAGACAAGTTCACTTCAGGTTGGTGCCAGAAGATTGTATAGCAAACTTGGATTTGAAATTTTGGGAGTTTTGAGATTTGGTCCACCATTTTCAGTTTTTAAATTCATGATTGACACCTCGAAAATAAATATATCTAAATAATTATTTTTCCAAATTCCTAATTTATTGAAAATAAACCATTTTTACACATGGAACAATTCTGTTCGACTTTTTACAATAAATATTTAGTGATTCAATTCAACTCTGGAAATTAAAAAAAAAGAAGAGTGCTTGGTGATTGCGATCAAATAATAATTAGCCTGGTTTCCATTGGAGTCGAATCCTGTGCTGTATTCGGGTTGGATGATGAATTGTTGGATATGGTGCCTATTGTCTTGTTGCTGTTCAAGAAAAGGAAGTTGCTGAAATGGAAAAGAATCAAGACGCCATTCAAGATCCACCTTTTATTCGCTCAAACTTAAACTCCTTAGAGGCACTCACTTAACACACTCAGAAAATTATAATTTTTAAATACTATACTTTTCTATGAAAAGACGTGAAGGGGTCATGGCGCAGTCGGTAGCGCGTAGGTCTCATAATCCTAAGGTCGTGAGTTCGATCCTCACTGACCCCAACTTTTTGCGTTGGTGCTTGTTTGTTGTTTTAAGGTATTAATAATTTAGGGCACTGTTACATTTTAAGTTGAAGCGTTGGTTTCCTGTCATTTTAGGTTTTCCATCAAGTTTTTAAATCAATTTTAAAAAAAAATCAAAAAATGATTCCTGTCCGAAGATTACTTGCAGGTGGTGATGACAATGGTGATGATAATACAAGCAACGCTTCAAGTCACAATGAGGAAGAAGAAGAATTTGGAATTGTTTACATCAATGATGAAGAAAATCAACAACCAGTAGATGAGGAAATTCATTACATGGTCGATGAAGAGGAACTTGTAGAAGGAGGAGAATTTGTTAGATCTTCAACAAGTAGAATACGTAAAAATGTTCAATTAATTGAATCTGTACCTAATAACATTATTCAAAATGAAGATTGTCTTTCGGATTATTTTAGATTTAGACTTGGCAGTTTGGCTTTATTTCAAAAGAAGACTACACAATTGGGTTTTCCACTCCGATTAATTTTGAATGAACAAGAGAATCCAACCAGAGTAGAATTAACTTCAGAAAATTTACCATCCTATCTCCTACAAGAATACATGTTTAATCAAGAGAATTATGAAATGGTTAATAACGAAGTGGAAGAATATGTACAATCAATAATGAAGGATACAGGAAGGGAGAAACAGACACTCCTTTGTCCAATGATTCATTTGATTAAGGATATTAATAGAATGAAATTTGGATGGAAATCAGCTACATCATTGGAATATAAACATGCAAAAATTGAAAAAAATCAAAAAAGAGAAAATGAAATGATTGTTTCGAATCAAGAGACTCAATCACATGAATATTTGGAAAATTTACCATCTGTCTTTAGTAAGTATTTCAAATATTATTCATAAAACTAAACATCATTAATAGGAATTGAAAAACTACCAGGATCTCAACCAATATCCTATTATTATAATCATAGAGTAGTTATTCAATTACATCCATATTTATGTTTACAAGTTAAACCTTCTGAATTGAGACAGAATCAACACTATAACATTTCACACAGCAAGACAACCAAATATAAGGGATATTACTTTTATTTTGAAATTACAATATTGGATTCGAAGTTTACTTCAAAGTATGGTGATGAAGCAGTTACTGAGGTAGGAGTTGGATTATCAGAATTTAGATATGAAGATGGAATGACTGGATGGTATCAAAATTCAATTGGTTATCACACTGATTGTGGAAGAATTTATCTTAATCAACCTGAGAATACTGAAAAGAATTATGCAGGAAGAGCAAAGATTGGCGATACCATTGGTGTATCGTGGAGTTTAGACTCTGGAGATATTGTATTCACACGAAACGGTGTTGTATGTAGAACTGCTGTTGGTGTATCTTGTTGGAATAAGGATTTTTGGTCGAAAGAATTTAAAACATTTTGCCCAACTATTAGTAGTGATTATGAAGAACAGGTATTCTACGTGAATGTAGGATTGAATAGAGCAATTTATCCTTTCAGATACTACCTATTTAATACCTATGAGGAACAGGAGATTATGTTTTCATATGTCGATAATAGTAGACATCCTTTTATTGATATTAATATAATTACAACAAGTGAATAGATTTATCCAAATGAATTGAGAAACAACTAAATGATACTTATTTAGTGATTACAAAAAGAGATCGTTATTAGTAGATTCATTTGATAACTTTGGAATTGAAAAGGTAGTTTTGATTCTCCTTCTCGCATCCAATTTCTTTTGTGATTTTTTGATCCAACACATAATTAATAATTATTCCAACTGAATTACAATATCTGAGAAACTCCTCAACGATATTTTTCTATTTACAAAATTGGATTTTAACAAATTTGAACTAATAAATATTTCAAGTTCTGAACTCGTTGATTTGTCCAAATTTTCAATAATTGCATTCATAACTGAACTATTACTAACATTTCCACTCAACAAGTGGTATTCAAATTTTGTAAAGTATTGCTTGTTCCTCTCTTCTAAACACATTTCTTCTACTCTCGAAACAATATAAGAAATCCTTTCTCTAAATCCATTCCACTCATATAACTCACTAAGTTCAGGGCGAATTGCTGAGTGTTCCTCAATGGAAAATTCTCCACTCATTGAATGCTTTAAAACTAGCTCCACATCAGTAAATAGAATAACCACTCTAGTGGAATAATTTAAACCGATCAGTATTACCAATTCACTCAAAGCCATCACCAGTATTAAATTATATCGTTCACTTTTCAATGAAATACTCATGATATATATTTCACTATTTCTCAGACTCTTTAATTCTGCATCAAAATGATCCAATATTTTGTCATGATAAACTAGAACATATTCCTTTGAATTGAAATATTTTGAAAAGTGAAAATCTGAACTTTGCATTTCTTCCACTGCTAATTTCCTTTCTAATTTCTTTAAAACTCGATTCACATTTAATAATTTAATATCTTTCCGTATTTGATTAGATAATAACATTAATTCCATTTCAAAATCAATTGATCCATAAATTTTCATTCTACTCAATTGATCCAATCTTCTCTCCACAACATTTAATAAATAATTAGAACAATCACCACTATATTCCGAAACGAAATGTTCTATTACTTGTGTCATTATATGGATTCGTCCTTTTTTTGATTGGATGGAAATTGATTCTTCCTTTAGAATATCAAGTAGTGGATGTGAAGTAGTTCCGAAAAGGATTAGTCTGGATTTTCTATTACCATTGAATGATATTTCACTTTTAAATTGTTCCGTTTCGCCTTCTTTTGCTTTGATCATTTCCGAATAGGATGGAAATAGTGGTTTAAATATTAATTGTCCCATTTTTTTTATTCGAATCTTTACAATTTCTAATTACAATAAACATTAAATTGAACAATCATTATTCTACCAGTATCTGTTCAACTCCATCTTTTGTAAATGAATTTCCATTTATTGTTTGAAAAAAAATTTTACAAAAAAAATAACTCAAAGGCTAGCCTTATCCACACACAAGCCTTTGCACGCGGCTATCCCGGGACAAAATTCGTACAACAGTGTGATGGAGGAAATTAATGTTCATATTGCAGGTAATGGAATTGGCAGTGAGGGTGATGGTGGTTTAGCCATCAATGCGGAATTGGAGGAAGAAATTTTCTTCCTCTACTTCCATCCCATCACCGATGATATCCTATTTCCTGACAGTGGCAGAATTAGAAAAATTGATTCATCAACGCAAGTGATTAGCACAATTGCAGGTAGTACAAAAAAGATTTATGATTCAGCAGAAAATGAAAATAATGGAGATGGAGGATTGGCAATTGATGCATCCTTTTATAGATACTCTTATGGTCTTGTGATTCATCCCATAACTTTGGATATTTATGTGTTTGGTGGTGCATATATTCGTAAAATTGATTCAAAAACACAAATAATTTCCACAATTGCTAAAGCTCAAAACCAAATTTATAATTTTACACTAGATCCAAAGAATAATATTCTCTATTTGGCAGAGAAAAATAGAATTGTTGGTTTAGACCTTTCAACAAAAAATCAGCACATTCTGTTCAGTACTAAAGATGAAATAACCTCGCTTGATTGGGACATTAATGATCAAAGATTGTACTTTGTGAAGTCATACATACAATATTGCAAGCTAGATCCAATAACAAAGAGAATAACAATTTTATTGAAAAGTGATTTTGACGAAGAGTCTTTGGTTACCCAAAGTCAAAACAAGCTAAGAAATATTGTAGACATGATCAAGGATCCAAATAGTGACTTTGTTTACTTTGTAGATGAAGGATTTAATGAGATGAGAATAGTTAGAATGAATTCTCTAGATAACTCAATAGTTACTTTAACCAAATCCAAAGATACTCTCTGGCTTTTGAATGTGGATTCGAATGGTGATATTTATTATCATATTCAAACAGGTAGTAGTATTTTCAAAATTGTAAGAATGTCCCTATTGAAGAAATATGAAAGAGATGAAATTGATAATACCAGTTTGGTTTGTTGTAGATATTTATTAGATGTATATGCTCCTCATTTTCATGATTTTCTATTTAATGATGAAATAGTTATTAAATCATTGAATAAGAATCAAGAATACATTATTCAACATTTGATTAATTCAATTATTTATCAAGAGGAAGATCAATGGTTCGATAAATATGATTTGATTGATATTCTTGATATATTGGGTAAAATTGAAGGAAACAATTTCATGAAATTGAAAAGATATTTAATTAACAAGTTTATGGCCTCAATTAATAATCAGTCATGTATTGAGACTCTTGAAAAAGTGAGCAAGATGAAAAACAATTCAAAATTAATGCAAGAAATGTTTGAATTTACTATTGAGAAAATTGCTGATTTGATGAAATTTACTTCTTCAGAATTGGTCAATCATGAAATTATTCAACAAAATATCCTATTAATTTCTGGAAAGTTTAATAAGGTTCATAACGGTCAACCTTCTCCCATAATTATTCAACATTCACCAATTTCAAGGAAAATATCTTCCATTGAAAGTCTATTCAATGACGAAAAGACAAGTGACATTAGAATCAAAATTAACAATACTAAATATCATTGCCACAAGACCATACTTTCAAGTCATAGTACCTATTTTGAATCATTATTCAGCAATAATTTCCAGGATATTAATAATAATGACTATGAAGTGACTACAGAAGAATTTGATGAAAACGCTCACGAAATTATTTTGAAATATTGTTATTCTATTAGTGGCAATATAGAACTTGATACAAGAATTTTTAAATGTGCAACTTTTTATGGAATGCAAAAATTGGCAGATGCATGTGTAGAAAAAATAGTCCTTAATGAGAATAATTATTTTGAAATTGTTCAACAATTTTCTTCTATTGAAAATGATCTGCTTAACCAAAAGATTATTGAATTTGGATTTATTAATGCTAAAAGGCTGTTTGCAGACGAAGAAAATTATTCTAAAGTGGATGAAAAAATCAAGGACAAGATATTACAAAAATTTATAACACTAGCAAGAACACCCAAAAGAAAACACTAACTTATTCAAACTTACCTCAGGTTTTACAAAAAATCTATTTTATTACAATAATAATTGTTGAAGTGTTGCTTTTCCAGCACCGCTTTCACAAAACTTTTCAAAAGATAACTCTTTCAATTGAGCTAAAGTATCATTTAAAGCCAAATCAAACATGTCAGATGCTGGTGTTAATAAATGATATTTGACATGACTCTTTGAATCATAGGGTATATTAACATTCTTTCCAGATGTATCTGATAAATATTTTTCGTAAATATTCTTTGCTTCCTCTTCCATGCTACTCACAACACCTTCAATATGTGAATATTTGTTTTTGTAATCTTCTGCCTCCTTGTAGAACATGCACAAATCTTGTGTATCATTCCTTGCACAATATTCCACAAATATTTTAAATGTTGATTCATTTTTCAGTAATTGAACTAGACTAAACTTGTCACTTGCTTTTTGTAAAACTCCAAGTTCTTCTTCTAATAATTTGATATGTTCATGTTGTTTTTCAGTTTGTTGGAATAAACGTTCATTTTCCTGCTCTAAAACATTGACTTTTTGTTGAAGAACTATAAACTTTTTTTCCAAAACTCCATATTCATTATCAATCACTCCTTTCATTGATTTTAAAAATCCAGTCAATCTCTGATCTAATTTTTCTCTATTGGTGTGAATGGATTTTTCAATATCGTGATCCAATGAATAGGATGAAATACTTGGATTACTTCCTCTGCTCCTTACTGAAAATTCATCTCTTGATTCAGAATTTTGAGAGATTGGACTAGTATCTGATGAATTTTCTGATAAATCACTACCAATACTACTTGCACTAGTACTTTTCATTATATTATCTTCATAGGAAGGTCTAAATACAGCAACAAATGCCAAATTATCATTGGATCCTTCATCTGATGGAATCTCTCCCAACGATAATTCAATTGGAAAATTATGACCTTGTTTATGTTTAGCCAACATTCTTCTAGGTTTACCAATTAATCTCTTATCATTATTCTTTTTAAATCTTTCTAAATAACCATCATGAAATCTGGCATACATTGACGGCATTAAAATTGAAACATTTTTAGATAAAATTTCATCTCTTCTCCATCCAAATAATTCCTCAGCTGATTTGTTAAATCCAACAATGACACCCTTCTCATCTGAAATAACAGTTGGATCCAAAACTGCCTCTAAAACATGCAGCATTGATTCCATTCTTGATTGTTTAATTGGAATTGATTGTTCTAATGAAGAATCCAATCCAAAACCACTTCCACTTCCACTACTACCCAATACACTATGTCCAATTGCATTACCACCACTCGTTGCTCCACCAATCATTCCACTCAATGAAGAATTTGAACCTGAATTGGTTATATGATGATTCGAATCATTTAAAATACTCTGACTTGGTGAGATACGTAATGCTTTTGGAAGTGATAAATTTAAAGCATTCATCCATTGAGAATGTAATTGTTGATCTTCTGCTAGTAAAATTAGAGTTTCACTTCCTTCTTGAAATAGAGCTATGGAAAAATCTTTTCCACAGACGTGTTTTCCATTGTGTAATACTCTTGCTGGTTGCTGTTGTTGATGATTACTGGATAGAGAAGATGATGAAGATGAATTATTCGAAATTTCACCTAAACTACTCGAAGATGAATTAAATGATGATGAAAATTTATGTGAATTTCTTCTTCCGCATAAATCAAACTCTTCCATAGGTTGAACACTTTCTTTAGTTTTGAATTTGTATAGAATTCCATCTGAAAGCACAAACCAAAATCTGTTTCGTATACAATGTTCGAATCGATTATTAATATAGAGTATTATATAATACAAACTTTTTCCAACGACCAAAAAAGCCTGCTTTCTGCTGTAAATATCCCGAAAGAGAGGGAAAAGAAGATTCACTCGACAATGTCATTAGCGTGGTAAAATGTCAACACTCTTTTTTTTTAAATTGAGACATTTGAAATACCAAGTGTCGACACCCATAACGGAAAGAACCAATATTTGCATTATTTTGGGTCTATGAATCACATATGATATCCAACATTCATTTCCACTCACTAGAACAAAATTTTAACTTTTTCTTTTCATCAGCAAGCGACGATCGATTCTAGGCTGATAAGAAAAAAATTTCCCGCGCTCAAGTTTTTTTTTTGGAAATTGAAAAAATGAAGAAGAGCAACAGTAGTAGGAATAGTATTATTAAGAATGGTAGGTGTTTTTTGTTGTGAGTTAATGAATTTGATTGTTGTTTTGTATTAAATATTGGTTGGAACATGTGAATATGTGTATTAATATTAATTAATTATTTAATGTGATGTTTTTGGATGAATTAATTTTATCGGATCATTTTAATTTTTAATTTTTTTTAAATCATCACGTGATGGTTCAACGTTGATGATGATCGGAACGAAACTCTTGACAATTTATAACACCATCATATTATTACAACATATGACCACTATTATTCAATAACTACCGACATGTTCATCTCGTGATTCGTTCTCATCAATAATATTTGTTGTGCTCATTGCGATAACCAACTTTGGGCTCGACATAACTCTCAAAAAAATTAACTCCATAACAAAACTCCTCCCTTGTTGAATCTGTGGTATAATCCATCATCAACACATTACCCATCATCATCTTTGTATATATTTTACCTGTAACCTATATTAATTGGTGCATTATTTAATCATACATTCTGCACAATAATTTATAATCAATTACTACTTGCGATACACAATGAAAATTCCAAAATCATCTTCGCAAAATCACCATGCTGAATTAACTCATCCATACACTAAATCAGTCCGATTAAACAAGGGCATTGTTAATGACATGACTACGTTTAAACAAACAAGAAAAAGGCTGAACGAACTTCAACTCAAGATCAATGAAAAGCATAGAAAAATACGACACGGAGAAGAAGAGTTGGAAATTAATGAAGAATTGAGACAATTGTATGCAGAGTTTTTCGAAAATTCTAAAAGAGAACAAGAGTAAGTATTTGCAATCTTTGCAATTTACTAATAATTGAAACTAGTTTGATCATTGCAATTTTAGCTAATCTTTCTCAGCTTGTAGAAAAAGCCGAAGAAAGACAAAAAGAGGAAACTAATAGTTTGGCACAACAACAACAGCTACAAACAGAAACACAAGTACAAACAACACCACCAACAGTACCTTCATCAGAAACAAGTGTACCAGCAAGTGTTGTAAGTTCACCAAGCAGCTCTTCAAGCGTTCCTGTAAAAGATCCAATGCAAGTAGATGAAGATGAAGAAACGATCAACTCACAAGCAAGTAGCTCTAATGCACAAAATACATCAGATTCTGAAAAACAAACAACAAAAGCAAGAACAGCTGCTGGTTCAAAAGGTGGAAGAAACAAAAAAGGAGGAAAATCAGTCAAAGAACCAGCAAGTTCTTCGGAACGTAAAGTTGAAGCATCTCAACCAATTACATCAGACAAATATCTTCAACTCGAGGAAGGTATTCCAGTTAAATCTAAAGTTGCTGCTAGAATTAGTGGTGCAACTGAAGAAAGTGGAGATTCCGGATTCTGGATTTTGGCTTCTATATTGAAATACTATCCAGATAAGAATAGATATGATGTTATTGATGAAGATAATAGTGATGATGAAGAATCAACATCAACTGATAGAAAAACATACAAACTTAATAAGAATCACATTGTACAGTTACCAACAGATATGTCACAACACAAACTTTTCAAAAAGGGAGATAAGGTGTTTGCTGTTTTTCCAGATACTACAACATTTTATCCTGCTATTGTAGACTCAGTACCAACAAAAACATCTAAGAATTATAGTTTGAAATTTGAAGATGATGAAGAAGATGGAAAGACACCACTCAGAAAAGTCAACTTTAAATATGTAATGTCAGTGCCCAAATAATTTATTTCAACACCTAAGTCAATTCTCTAGTCAAAATAAAACCATCATAAGATTGAAAGTTACTGTAAACTAGATGAAATCCAAAGCAATAATTTTTCACTTTTCAATCGTTCAAGACACTTGACAGGAGACAATTATTTGCCTCTCACCAAACAAAAAAATGCCAAGCATCTTGTACGTAACAAATCATCATTTATTATTGAAGAGTTGAATTGATTACTGACTGATCATTCATAACGGAATATATAGTAGTGCTTTTGATAGGAACAAAACTTTTAAACCTGTAAAAAATGTTCAATCATCTCATCATCAAGAACTTCATAAAAAATTGGAAGCAACTTTAAACAAGGACAGTTATACTGATATGTTAATACAAGAAAGTGTAAAATTACCACCAACTGGTATGTTTTTTATATTGTTATATTATTATTCAAAGAAGATTTATCCGACAATTTATTAATTATCGTGTCGATGATAACACTATATTACAATGTATATATAATTGATCAATTATTCTTCTTCTTCAACTTTGATGATAACAGAAACTGTTAATGAGTGGATTTCATTTCACATGATTGAATTTGTAAGTTTTCACAATGAATGAAATTCTCTCATTCTCCAAAATTAGTATAACAAAATTAATGGAATTTTTGGACAAATGCAAGAATGTTGTACTGATGAAAGTTGTCCTAAAATGATGTCTAGTCCTGGATATATGTATTTATGGAGAGATTCAAGCTCTAAAAAGTATAAGAAAGCAACAGAAGTGTCAGCACCTGAATATATTGCATTATCAATTGACAAGATTGAATCACTTCTCAATGACACATCAATCTTTTCAACAAGTGGAGATTTTCCAAAAGAATTTCGTAAAACAGTTAAAGACATGTGTAAGAAAATATTTCGTGTCTATGCTCACGTCTTTCATCATCATTACAATGAAGTGACAGATAGAAAAATGGAACCAAACTTTTTGTTTGCATTTAAACATTTTCTATTCTTTGCTATGGAATTTAGATTGCTTAATGAAAAGGAATTAGAACCAATGATTCCTTGGATTGAAAAGTAAGTTTATTCCCTACTTCAATTGAACTGATCGAACATTAATTGAAATTTGTGAAATTCTATTCTTTTATTTTAGGTCAACTGGTATTGATGTTGAAAAGTATTTGAAAAGTAAAAAGAAGGAAAAGCATAACCAAAAGAAATCTGGAGAATCTTCATCAAATCCAAGTACAAGTTCCAATTCTAATAATAATAGCGCCAATGATTTATCTGCAAGCTCAGAAGATAAACAACCTAAAAAGAGAAATGGACACAAACGTAATGATTCATTGAGGGCAGAAGATTTCAATTTAATTCGAAGACGTTCAGCTTCAGTGATGGCACCAAATGACCAGATCCAGTCACATAACAGTAACTTGGGTCCAAACATGTTAAACACTTCATTAGATTCGAATAGTTCAGCCACTGATAGTGAAAAGGCAATTTATGCTATTGAACCAAATAAGATTTCAACACTTCTTGTGGAGGTGATCGAAGCATGTAATTTGGATGCAAAGAATACCAATGATACTTCAGATGGTTTTGTTGTACTCAAATTTGAAGGACAAGAAGTTAAAACTGAAGTTATTTGGAAGGAATTGAATCCAAAATGGAATGAACGTTTCACATTCATTGTGAAGAATATTTCCTCCAATTTACAATTAACAGTTTATGATGAAAATAGACTTTCAAAGGCAGAATTGATTGGTGTTGTTGATTTCAATTGTCAAGAATTGGCAGATGAAGTTAAACATGATATTTGGCTTGATTTGAAGAATAAGGATTCCAACACATTTGCTGGACGTATTCATCTCAAATGTATTTTTACCAGTTCTGAAAGTGGTAGTATGGGCTACTTGAAGAAGATTACAAATTTGAATTTTTATGATACTTTGAAAGAGTTTTTGGTTAATACTTCACCTTCTGTTTTTATTGGATTATTTGACAATAACAAGTTAAATGTAGATGATAAGATTTTCAAATCACTCATTTATTTAACAACTTATGGAGATAATAAGAATACGATATCTGACGCATTTAATGTTTCAGTGATGAAATATATCATTCGTTTAGAAGTGGAAAAGACCATTAGAATATCTCAATTATTGAGATCTAACACCATTAGTACCAAACTAGTTGGAATGTATCTGAAGATTTTTGGACAGGGATATCTTAAAAAGACTCTTCAAGAACTCACTCAAAAGATTTGTGAAGAAGATAGATTTTTGGAATGCTCCCCTGATACTATCAGAAAGGAAGATAGTTCAGTCGATCCAGATGCAAAGGCAAAAGAAAATTTGAATGAAATTATTGCCTATGCAAGACAGTACATGCAATTAATCAAGAATTCAGTTTCAAATATGCCACCAGATATTAGACAAATAACTTCTCATTTGAGAGAACAAGTAATGAAAAAGTATGAAAATGTTGTTGCTGTTAGCGAGAGTACTGAAACAAATCAATTGGATAGTGCTAGTATGGGTACTATTGCAGCAACTTCACTATTATTCCTTCGATTTATTACACCTTGTATCACTGCTCCTCATTTGTTCCAACTTGTACAAACAATTCCTCAGAAGAATGCTCAACGTACTTTAATGTTGGTTTCTAAAATTTTACAACAACTTGCCAATGAAACAGAATTCAGTGAAAAGAAGGAAGCTTTTATGGTTCCTGCCAATGAATTCTTGAGAGAACAAAAATCAATTTTGAGAAGTTTCCTTGATGATGTTTGCGATGTTAATAAGAGTGGTTTCACACTTCGTAAGAGTACTGACGGAACTGAAAGTGAGGAAAATAATGATAGATTATTGTGGTCTCTCTACAATATTCATGTACTTTTCTATGATAATGATTCTATTTTATTCCCATTATTACAAGAATCTAAAAAGAAAGGAACCACAGCACCATTCTCCTACTTTGATCTCAATAATGAGAGTGCAGAAGAACTGGCTGATAAATATGATCAACTGAGAAAAGTTATTGCTCGTTTAGGATCACCACCTCAGCTTTCTCTAGCAACCAGACAAAAGATTGCTACTGCCTTCTCCAAGCGAAGTGATACTGATATACCAGCAATCAACCTGAATTAATAAACTTGTATAATACTAAAATGTAATTGATTCACTCGTATGAAGAATAGGATTGAAAATAATCCTTAACTGAATATTCCTTCTTTTTGATTAGTCCATCGTTGGCAATTCGCTGCTCTTTTTGAGCATTTCTCTTCTCTGCTAAAGGTTTAGTAATTTCATCTCTATTATGGTGATCATAAACTCGTTTCGAGGTCTTTGATGATTCTTCAGGCAAATTCTCTCCAGTAATAATGTTTACTCTTGTTTGGAATTTTGTTTGTTCTAAAAAGTTTTTTCTCAATTCTCTTCTATTCTCCCTTCTTTGCTCCAACATTTGTTCATTCTCCTTTCTCTCTTTATCCTGTTGAATAATTGTTTGTTGTTTCCTTCTGAACCCAGAGCCAAACTTGCTAGCATTCAAATCCGACTTGCCCAACTCTGGACCAACCGGATTCATATTAGCCTCAAGAAAATGATCACCCATATCCGATGATTTGGCTTCTTGAACAATCTTTTTCCTATCCATCCTGTAGATATCAGAGGATTGAGACATCATTCGTTGTTTGTTCATTCCTATTATTTAAGGGAGTAAGTTGATGGATGGGTTATTTTTTTCAACTGAATTGTTTTTAAATTTGTTTTGCCGTAATTTTTTTGGCGCCACTTTCAAAGCCACTCTGCAATAATACATTGACCATTAACTTTTGTAAATTGTTTAACAATTTAATAGAAATTTTTAAAGAGATTCACACACGGATCACTTCATTCAAAGCCAAATAGAACTCCATCTCTTCGAACGTCACTTGCCTTTCGTAAATATGATGAATGACAACCACCAAAAGTCTAAATCAAAAAAAAATGAATTTCAATCCCTACAGCAATCCAAACTTTGTTTTTGCTAATAAACAAGCAACAACTCCAAGTAGAACAACACCATCATCCGTTACCTCACCAACATCTAAAACACCAGTTTCTTCTTCCACAACAATAACACCGACAGTTTCGAATAGTAATTCGTCCACGTCAACCTCTACCACAACAAATACAACCACCACAGCTGCAACACCAACAAGTGAAACTAATCGTAGAATCACCACAATACCCAAGTTAGATGCTTCAGAAGTAAAGAATTTAACACAAGAAATTGAAGAAGAACTTTCTTCACCAAAACGTTCTACAATTAATTCTAATCTAATCAATAATTCAAAACCAAGACCTAGATCACAAAGTAGATTAGTTAATTTGGATAAAGATTCAGATGATGATCAAGATGAAGAAGAAGAAGAATCAAAAAATCAAGATCAAGTCAGAACAATTTTAACAGTTGAAGTAACAGTTATTAAACCATCAAATAATGGATGGAGAGTTGTTTCAAATTCTTCACTTTTGAGTTTATATTCATCTGAGAGAAAACAAGCATTGACAAGTGAAGTTGAAATACCAACTGAAATGGCACTTTGGAAAGAATCTCAAAAAAAGAAAGGTTTCGATTTATATTTATTCTTAAAATTGAATGAAAATGTTCAATTTCAAATATTGAAGAGTGTTAATGATGATTCAAATAAGGAAATTAGTTCTTCTTATTTGGTTGTTAAATATGTTGATAAGAGAAGTGAAAAGATTCAATTTATTGGATTAATATTTTCAACTGTTGCAGATTTACAATCAACTTATAATTTACTTCAGAGATGTATTGTTTCAGTTCCAACTATTCCAGTTTCGTCTGCTCAAACTCCAAGTAAATCAGTTTCGTCTGCTGAAGAACTTGAAAACTCATCAAGTGAAAAGGATAGTTTAAAAATGGCTGTTTATAAGAAAGGTTTAATAGATCATATTCAAAACCAAATATTGTACCATACAAAGCAAATGTGTTATCACGAATTGCAAAAAGAAGAATTGTTAAAACAATTACAAAAATTAGAAAATGAATAAATTATTGTTCATTCATTATTAAATCAGTTTGTAATCTCTCAATTGTTGAATCAATATTTTTTTGTAATTTTTAAACTTTGCAAAGTTCCATAGTAAATAAGGTTAAAATTGTGAACTTGACAAAAAAAAAATGTCTGAAGTATTTACTCACTGTTTCCCTCACACAACTTCTATCAATGCATCGGCCGATGAGGGTAGTGCTGATCAACATGTTGATATATTTAAATTTCATAAATTCACTCAAGAAATTCAGCCAGGATTACACTTAACAATTGAAGCTGCAAGAAAATTAGGGCACTATTTATTGATCATCATGTGGAGATTTGTATTGAAGAGTCCCATGTTGTTCCGAGTCAGAGATGAATATGTGGAACAAGTTAAAATATTGGAGAAATTTTGCTTTGATAGAATTGAAGAGTTTGATAGGAAAGTTTGCTATCCAAATCATTTGTTTGAAGATACAAATGTGGAATTGTTTGATGACATGACACAGGTTAGAGAAGGTGAAGAAAATGAAGAATATGAACGAGAGGAGAAGAGAATTAAATTAGATAGTGAATCACGAAAGAAAGTTTACTCACTTTCAAATTATTTCAATACAATTGTTAGCAAGTACTTGATTGGAGAGTTGGCAAAAAT
This sequence comes from Naegleria gruberi, assembly GCF_000004985.1. Lineage (NCBI taxonomy): Eukaryota > Heterolobosea > Eutetramitea > Acrasida > Naegleriidae > Naegleria > Naegleria gruberi. The sequence goes on from NW_003163289.1 coordinate 31,284, forward strand.
GGGAATTACAACGATTAATGATTTTTTAACAAAAACAAATAAGGAACCACTTACTATTAGATATGAGGAGCTAAGAAATATGGTATTGAAATATTTTGAATATAATCCTTCAATTTTTCCCATTGAAGATCAAGACATTAATTTGTATTTTGTTGGAGTGGCGGCATTATTGGAATATTTCACATCTGAGTTGATAGAACTGGGAGGAAATACACTAAGAGGAATGGGATTGGAATTTATTATTCCATCTGGTTTTGAAATTAACGTTGTAGCAGATGGTGAATTGAATAGAACAGTGTTATTTCACATGAGTCATTTACCAATTGTTGATTTTAATTATTTTTATGGAACAAATCAAGTAGTATTACCTCCCATTACAGTGAATGAGAAACCCAGTAGTGGAGAATATAATTTTACTCTAATTCCATCTGATTTACACTACACTATCATACTAAAAAATCTCTCTTCTTTGGAAGAACTTTTGGCTATGAGATTGGTATGCAAACAATGGAATTATTTCATCATGAACGATAGCAATGTTTGGAAACGATTGATTTGTAACAATATGATTTCAGAAGATTTATTCAGATTCTGTGATTCTTCCTTTACTGTTGAAGAATTGGAAACTATTTTGGGTAGAGGAAGAAATCAAATACCTCTTCATTTCAGTCAGCAAGTGATTAATTACTTTTATGAAAAGAATGATTGGAAATCTCTGTATTTCACTCTCGTACGAAGACATTTAACATTTATCAGAGACTTGGACGAAATGAAATCAAGAGAATTTTTTAACAAGCATTTCCAAGTCAGCTCTTCAATAGAGGAATATAATAATTCCAAAAAACAACTTCAAATAGGAGTTACAACAGGTTTGCTAAATTATACGAATCTTACAAAAAATCCCTCATCACATGATGATTCTGAGATTTACATTCCTAGAGATGCTATTTCTGAATTTAAGAAATTGGGAAGTAATTATTCATTGATAGGGGTGGTTGACTTTACAAAATTCTCCACCTTCATTTCATGCCGCTTATTCCCAAAGAGTGGACTATTATATTGCTTTGGAGATTTCACTTCAGGTCAAGGTGAATTTCTCTACTTTGAAAATTATTCTTTCGAATCTGATGATGTTATTATATTTGAAACTAATGACGATACATTTACAGAACCAGAACCAGTGAATCCATTCCAGGTCTGTAATGAACAAGTTGTGGTCAATCAGTCAAATTGTTGCCCACTCTTTTATTTACAACAGGCAGAGGGAGAATTGTCAGGTATTTCATATTTGGCTCCAAGTGTTTTTTTCAACAACACTGCACATGAAGAAAGGGGTGAATCCTATCAAGAGGACAATATTGTACTACTTTCAGCAACATTTAATGTGGGAAAAACTATTTCAGTTTTTATTTCTAGAGATGATTTAATCTTACGAAAGTTCAGTAATGCAAAACTTGATATTTGTGCAATCAATATTTATTATTGAAAAGGAGAATGAGGAGGAACAATGTGTGAACTTTAGAACTAATCAAAACATATCATTGAAAATTCATCAGAAAAAAATGTTAGGACGTTTAAGAAACTATGGGCCAACATTCCCAGAGCTAGAAAAAGATTTATCCACTTGTTTTGTTCATGATTTTGGCGACATGATCACTGTTAATGAAATTAGAGTTGGTGGAAAGACAATTTCCGATCGATATGAAATTCTCTCCCATATTATTGATCACAGAAATGGGTGGTCACAGGATGGGAAAAGTACCGATGATATTGTTAAACAAGTTGCCTATGATTTTGTAAAGATGGAATATGGTATTAATAATCTATTGGATAAACCGTGGACAAGTGAAGAAATTTCTAAAGCAACCAAGAATGAAAAAACCATGTCGTTTAGTCTTCTCAGTTCTGTACCTGTTGAAGAACCTGAGCCATCAACTGCTATCTATCATCCATTGGAGAAGAGTATTATTGAATATAATGGAGACAAAGTTGTTAGAATTGCTTATTGGAGTAAACGTAAGAGTGGTGATGGACCTCGTGGAGGGCCTCCTTTTACAACAAAGTTTATAAGAGTTAAACATGAATTTTATGTAAAGAATGGAAAGAGAGTTAATGTTGGAGAATCTCCTGCAACTTGCCAACATTTTATATTGGCATAATTAACATATATACATAAGATTACTTTTTTTTATTGAATGAAATAAAGCAAATTGAAGATAATATACAATTTATTAAGGTATTTAAAAGTTTTCCTTGTGGAAAACAAATTGAACAGTTGAGTTCTTGCTCTTATCAACAGCGTACGAGTACACCTGCTTTGAAAGACCTCCTGGCCCACAAACAAAGACACCCACATTTGGTTTCTTAGCTCCTGAACTATTCTTTTCAACATATCTTCTAATATCTGAGAATTCAGCATCCCAATTAGGTCTACCAAAGTTTCTCTTTGAAGAGTCAGCCATCTTTGTCACATGGTCAACCTTGACAACAAAATTGCCAGGGAAGAGACCTGTTTGTTTGGTTGTAGTGTTGGTACCAGTCCACCAACCAGATTCATCTTGTTCAGATACAACAACGATATCATTTCTATCCAAACTAATTTCATCTGAGCTTTGAGCATCATATTTGTGCAAAGCACGAACCATAAAATCAACCTTACCAGATTGTTGAACATTACCAGCAGTGTTTGATTGAGTTTGATATTCAGAGGAAGTAAACATAATCTTTTTAACATCATCTGCCTTAAGCATACCTGTCATGTATGTGTGAATATCAAAGAATTCTGGATTTTCAGTTTCAAGTTGATTCAAAATATCAGAGAACCATTCCCAACTTCCTTCATCACGATTAATCCAGTAGAAACTAGCACGACGAATCTTGAGAGGAGGAGCTTGCCCAGAAGCAGCAGCATCCAATCTAAATTTGAAATGTTTTAAAAGTGAACTGTATGGAGTAACACCAATACCAGCAGCAATCAACATGACATATTCAAAATCGAAACAATATTCAGCACAAGTACCAAATGGACCATCAACACGAATTAAATAATCAGTTCCATCAGGAGTAGTTGGTTTGTTAATTTCAACTGTTGGTCTTTGAGCTGGATTGAAAACATCCATCAAAGTATTGGTCCAATCACCAACACATCTAATGTGGAATTGTAAGAATTCTTCCTCAGGAGCAGAAGAAATAGTGAAAGGATGCCATTCGTGTTGAGAAATCATTGGACAATTCAAGAAACAATATTGACCTGATTCATATCTGAAACTTGGCTTTTCCAATTCCAAGTGAATAACACGTGATGCCAAACAGTGAACACGTTTAACAATGGTCATTTCAGAACCACGCAAATTTCTCATAACTCTTTCAAGAGCATACAATGCCTATGTAAGATCAGTTTCGTATAAAATCAAATTATTAGAAACTTACCATTGGAATAAAGAACCAAGCCCAAAATTGCTTTCCATGAACCAACAACAATACGAAAAATACCACAAACAAGTGATGAGCATACCAAAAGACTGTAAAATTCTTTGTACGACGATAGGACTTGGCAGAGGCAGCATACATGACTAATTAAAATATATTAAACTAAACATTAAATAATATTACTAAACACATACTAAACATGACAATGCAGAGAACATTTCCTGTAGTTCCGTATTTGTTCCACCAACAAGCTTCCAAAGGAGTTCTAGCACTATTATATAATTGCCAACAACAAGCATAATTGAGATAGTGTCCTAATGTGTGACCAATTACACATACTACAATCCTATATATTATTATTATGTTATTATATTATTATTATCATTAAATATTGATACATTTCATCGTTTTTTTTGTGTATCATCATCATGAGATTCGAATAAAATTTCAACCATCACATCATTAAAAACTAAACTAAACTAAACAATAAAACATACCAATAGGCCAAATAACGATGAAAAACCAAATTCTTATCTAATGGGAAAATCGAACCAAATTTCAAACTTCTAAAAACATTCAACAATGTTCTCATAGTTGGTAAAATCAATAGGGCACAATTAAAATTCAACAATTGGCCGAAACCTCTCGCCAAAGCCACATAGAAAGGAACCACCGTAACACCAGTAATATTAACCAACAGAAGAGCATAATAATATCTGACGAAAGCTTCTGTGAAAAGGAATAGATTCAAAATGACCCAAATTAAAACAACCACTAGTTTTTGACCCTCTGCTGACCAATAATTCATAAATTCATGTCGATTGGTGAAACGTTTCTTCCACTTGAGAAGGAATTTACGAACGGACGAAATAGATTCGGATGAGAAACCATTGGCGAAACAGCCGTAAAAGAAGAAATCACAACAATTGCTAAGAGCACCCATCTTTTGTTTGTTTGGGTGTTGTGGAAATTTGTTGTTTGGTTTTTTTTTGTGATGATTTGATGAGTGACATTTAATAGCCTTGTCTTTCTACTTGATAAATCAGGTGAAATTTTTCCTTGACATTGAAAGAGAGGTGAGACAATCGTTTCCCTTTCTTCCTTTTAGACATGGATCATTTATGTTTGTATACTTTGTAACATTGGTTTGATTATCCAACCTTATTGTAATGTTAACTTGTAAACTATTCGAAATGAATAGATATTTTGTTGACTCTTCTTATTTGTTCAAGTTTCTTTTAAAGACAAAAAAGTAGTTCGGTTTCTGATACTTCAAAACTGTACATATCCAATTTTTAACAATCGAAACTAAACGAAACTTTATTGATGTAATTTACATCCAGGACACCTCTTTGGTCTATCCATTCCATGATAAATATCAGGTCGAGGTGCACCTGCAATCTTTAAAAACCCAACAGCTCCCTTCTCTATTCGAAAGATAGCATGATCCACAAATGAATAAGTTCCTGGCACAATTGCCTCAAACTCAATCATTGTTGCACCACCTGGTGGAACTTGTGTCACTTGTACATTTCTCTCTGGAGGACTCACTAAATCTCCCTCTCTGAAAACCTTATCAAAAATTGCACCAATGACATGAAATGAGGAGGAAAGATTTGGACCTGCATTTCCAAAGTAGAATCGAATACGTTCTCCAGTGTTGGCAAGGAGAGGAGTATCAATGAGAGAACCTTCTCTTCCATTAAAGACGACATAGGTTGGTTTCTCATCTAATCCATTGGCATACGAATGTTCCATTAATTTTGGATCATCATCTGATGGTTCACAATAGAATTCACTTTGCATGACATAGAATTCCTTATCTACTTTTGGCAATCCCTCTTCTGGTTCAACTAACATTAATCCATACATGCCATTACTTATGTGTGAAGGTACTGGACCTGCAGCACAGTGATAGATAAATAAACCTGAAGTTAATAATTTGAAAAATCCTGTTTTTTCTTCATCTTTTTCTGCCAATAACATTTCTGCACCTCCTCCTGGTCCTGTCACACAGTGAAAATCAATATTGTGAGCCATACCGGTTTCGTCCAAGTTTAGGTAATTGACTTGCATGACATCTCCAACTCTTGCTCTGATAAATGGTCCAGGAACTGTTCCATTAAATGTCCAATATGGATACTTGTACTGTTTGCTGATTGGCTTCACTTCAATTGTGGTATCTAGATTAACAACTAATTGAACTGGATAATCACGGTCAATTGGTGGAGGAATTCCAGGAGCTTTTGTTAAAATTGCTTCAACAACTGGCAACTCCAAATTTAATTCAGGAGCTTTCTTGAATTTCTTCATCATATTTTCAGGAAACAAACTATGTTTCTTTGGTGTTTCTTGTGCTTCAAGTAAACTATCACATTGGTATTTGTAGTATTGATAAACACCTGTGCCAACAGCACAGGTTAGACCTAGGGATAACACAATGTCAAAAGTCTTTGGTTTGACAGTTCTTAGTCTGTGGAACAGTTTCATTAGTGTTGTATTGTTATTTTTTAATTGAAATGTTGAATAAAACTTTTTTTATGATTCTTTGATTTCCATTTGTCCTCTAACATAATCCCATTAGTACAGAGAACGGCTGTTTTTTAAAATATATAAAAAAGGTTCTGAGCGATGGATTATGATTTATTGGATTATGAGTTGAGTACTTAGAAGTATTTGGATAATTGGATGCTGCTTATTGTTAAGTTCAGTTTAATTTTTGATTAATTTGAATTCAAAAAATTGGCCAAGTCTCCAGGGAATCTATCTCGTTGGATTCTGGTGTTGTTGGCATGTTGTTTATTCAATTCAATGACAAACTGTATGGGGTTCACATAAAAAATTCCCAGAGATGGGTTGAGCTTTGCTTAATTGCTTGTGCATGTAATGAATAGTTACTGAAACTCAATTACAAACCCTTGAACCATTAATGAACGAGATTAGTTTCTTGAATAGTGTTCCCAATACGTTAAATCAAGCCTTTTCTAATGAACGGACAGAAAGAAAAATAATAGTATGACATTAAAAACTGGGTGTGATAAATTTGTTTTAGAAAAAGTTAAAATTATGCCGACACCAGGGATCGAACCAGGGACCTTAAGATCTTCAGTCTTACGCTCTCCCAACTGAGCTATGTCGGCTTATTGAACATTGTATTTAGGACAAAATGATGATTCATATGATTCATATACCATTTCTTCCGCAATAAAGCCGATTTATGCCTATTCAATCAAAATTCCTCATATTCGAAGTTGGTTTCCGATTAATTGATTTTAAAATCAACAATAAAAAATGTTAACTTCCATTCAAGCCACATTCAAATCCCTTCCTAACAAATCTATCCGAGTAAGCAAAAACTGCTCTGTTTTGCCAAACTTTACCCAACATAAATTGTATAATTACTCTACAAGTAGCTTTGATCCTTTTGAAGGAAAAACCGAAGGATTAAACAAGATTGATTTTATTGATGTGTTGCCATCACAAGTTACATCATCTAATAGAACACTTCTTCCTCAAGATATGATAGCAGTGAATGAACAAAATGTTGGTGACTCATATTATAAACAAAATATTAGACAAAATGCCTTGTTGTGGAGAAAAAACATCAAGAAATTGAGAAGGGTTGACCTCGGACCAATCGGATCGGCCACCTTTGAGAATTATGACATTAATTGGTATGTAAATTAGCAAATTAATATTCTAATAATTTTTAAATTGATATATTTAAATAGGATTCAATGTCATGAAATGGTTCTAGTTGAAAAGGGATTAAATAGTCAATTTGTGGACGAAGGTAAAGCTTATGATCCACTCATTCCAAAAGGAAAGGATATTACTATTACATTTATGTTTGAAATTGAAAATGAAGTTATTAGAAGAGCCACCCTTAAAAAGTTTGGTGATATTGAAAATAATTTCAAAATTCAAGTTTGTAAAAAGGCAACTGGTGAAATAATTTATACAAATTCTTGTGTTCCAACTGAAGAGGGAAGAACTACAAATTCTGGAATGACATCTGCTGTTCACTTTTTTACAGTTCCTTTCTCACAAGAGCAAATTGACTTTTTGAGAAATAATACAGATTCTATTCGGATGAAGTTAACTGTTGATGATGAAAGATATCCTCATACTACTGTACTCAGTCCAGCACTTGTAACGGAATTGCTTAAAGAATTTGATTAAATTAATCCAAATCTTCACTATCAGTATCCTCATCTCCCTCTTCTTCACCTTTAAATGATTCAACTAATTGTTCATGCATATTTGAATATTCAATCACATCTTTTGGATCTTCTGCAGATTCCCCTTTCAACCAGCAAAACATATAAACAATGGAAAGTAAGGAAAATGCAAACCCTGAAATTATTCCAATTCCAACTGCATAACAAGGTATTGCAAGAATAAAGTAAATTCCTCCTCTGAATAGATAATTACACCAAATCTTACTCACTCCTGGAATTTCTCTATAACAAGGACAAGGAAACTCAAAAGCAAATAGACAAGCTCCAATTATAATACAATAAATTCCCATATACCATCTTTCTTCCGACAGTAATTTCAATACAGCAATGATTCCACATAGAACATTCACTTGAGTGGTAATAAGTGATCAAAAGGGAGAGATCTATTCAACCTACATATTGCAACAATGGCCCCAGCAATAAATAAGAATTTACCAAACTTTGGTATGGCCCCAAGTTTGTTCTGTATAAACTTCTTTGCGAGCTTAAACTTTGTTGCGTTTGATACTGGCAAGGCTATTTATTACATCAATACAACACAAGCATCATGATCACACCTTAGTCACATTTTCAACAAGGCTTTGAGAAAACTCACCAGAAGCTATTGAGAGCATTTTATTTAAAAATACCACAAAAAAAACTCAACACACTACCACACAGAGAATCAGACGATATGAATCACGTTACTGCTCATTACAAGCCTTTATTGGATCAAATTAATGAATTGGAAAATTCGAGAAGGCTTCAGGAATGCAAGCTGGTGGAAGAGAGGACAAGACACGCTAAGACTCTTAAGGAATTGGAGGAATGTAAGTATCGATGATTGTCAACAGATTTCTCAAAGGCTAACTTTTTCAGTCAACTTGAAGCATCAAAAGCTGCTCGCTAATGAAACATTATTGAAGGAAAAGATTACTCATTTGGAAGCTGATTTGATGCATGAAATCAAGACTGGTGAACAACTCAAGCAATCTGCCAAATACTGCAAGCAAGAGGAGGAGGTTTTTCAAACTCATTTGGCAAGATTTGAGGTGGAAAGTAATCAAGTAATGTAAGTTGAGAATATTAATTGTATAACCTAGTTGTGATGAAAAGTTGTGATTTGAAAAAGGAACTTGAGGATGCAGAGAAGAACTTTGAGAAGGCTTGTGAAATGTGGAACAATCGACAAAATGTTAGAGAAATGCAAATGTTGAAATCTCAAGTTGAAGAATATGAAGGAAGTAAGTAGTCAATGTTCAATAGTGATAATTGTTTCAGGACTAAGGGCTGATGAGAGTGTGTATGAGGAAAAATTGAAGAGAATTAAAAGTTTGGAGGCTCAAATCAAGATGAAGAAGGAGCAATCGAATGAGATGGACTCTTTCATCAAGTCTTTAGATGACAAAATTGCACAGATGCGTAATGATATCGAGAAGGCGAAGGGAAATTGTTCATTGGTAAATGATGTTATTTCTACTGAACAGGCAGAGTTGGCCATTCAACAATTTATAACTGAGAGCACTCAACTTCAAAAAAATCTTGAAGATATCCAAAACTACAACCAAATTACAAGAGAGGATATCGAGCACCACGAAAGAATGCAAGAAACCATCCTTCAGCTCATAGAATCAAAAATTTGTGAAGCTTGTTATCAACTTGAAAACTCAATGATAGATTAATTTATTGAGCTAATAAATCTTTGAGATGAATATCAAATTCAATTAATAACAGAGTGGGATAGCTCCAAATCTGACGGACAGTGCAATGTCTTATTGAAGCCAGCCAAAGTGTGCAATTAAGCACTACTCTGAACCCAACAAAAAATTGAGATAATAGTATTGCACCCCGTAGGATGCTTTCAGCTATTACACTGAAAAGAACTGATACTACACTCGATCAAAGCCAATTGGCGAGAAAGATACTATGAAGAATTGAGAAAAGCACAGAGTATAAATAGTGCTGTTGTTATAAAGATAGGAATGTAGGTTCTTGTGGTATTGTTTTATTTTGATGAGTTTACCAATTGCTTGAACATGCAGCAAGAGGACAAAAATTCTGTTAAAAAAGCTAAAAAATTAGATACCGACAATGGGGCTCGAACCCACGACCCCAGGATTAGAAGTCCTGTGCTCTATCCAACTGAGCTATGACGGCTTACATCGGTTTTCTCAACATTACAATTAACAACTTGAATGTACATGGATACTCAAGGAATACCTTATTTCTTTCCAATTATTCAATTTTTAATCACATATGATGGTGTTACTGTTCTCAATTATTCATTCCTTCACAAACTCAATCATTTCGGTATTTAGGAAAAAAATGAGTGGTGGAGAATCTCAACTGCTACCAGCAGCAGTGGCAACACCATCTCTTCTCTCAAATAACTCTCTGTCATCATCTTCTTCAAGTAATAGACAATTGAATGGTGGTGATTTATCATCAGTTATGATGGCTGCTCTTCAATCTTCATCGGATCATTCTTTGGATCAATTATTTACCGATAATACTAACAATACATTTCCAACATCATCATCTTCAATAACACCAAATAATAGTGATAATGCTACAAGTATTTTACTTTTCCTATCTAATGCAGGAAGTGTAATTGCAAAAAGCGAAATTGCTTCGGTTTCAGAAAGAGTAAAAGGCTGGATTAAAAAGATTTCTCAATCAAGTAATCAAATTAGATTTCATTTACAATTTAATATTAGTTTAACTCTTGGACAAATACTTAAATATGGAATTCCGATTACTGCTGTATTATTATATTGTATATATAAATTAATTAAATATGTAAAATATAAGTATTTAAGAGATAAATCAAAGGATATTTCAAATCCGAATAATAAGTATAGAATATCCTTACGAAAACTTTGGAAGAAGAATACAAAGGCTTCTAGTCAAGATATTATGGACCAATCTGATGAGGAAAACTCAATGTATAGTAAAAATGTAATTGTGGATGATTCAAAATCTGTACAAACTAACTCGGAATATGCATTTCCTATTTCATCTAGTTATTCATTTAATGAGAAAACAATTAATGGTGTTAAGGGTGTAATGCTCAATTCAGGAAGATGGTTATCATATGAAGAATATGGAAACACTTCAACTAAAACAAGAGTTGTCTTCTTTTTCCATTCTATTGGTCAATCTAGATTGGAAACTCCAACCAATGAACATGATAGTATTGGTAAAAGATATGGAATTAGATTTATTCATGTTGATAGACCAGGATATGGTCAATCAAGTCAACAAAAATCAAGAAGTTTTTTATCATTTGCGAGAGACATTGCACAAATGTCAAATATATTAGACATTGAACAGTATTCAGTTATTGGAGTGTCTTCTGGAAGCTGTTATGCATGGGCTTGTGCCTATTTAAATATTGATAATAAGGTAGTTTCTTGCAGTATATTAAGTGGAGAACTACCATACTTGTATATACCTCCGTCTCAAACCTCTAGGTTTCTAAAAGATACTTCATTACTTGTAAATTATTTACCGAAATTTATATTTAAAGGATTATTGAATACTGCACTCAAAAGTACTGTATTTAGTGAGCCTGAAAGATTTTCAGGATATGTGAGACAAAGTTCTTACTTTTCAAAAGAAAATATTGAAGATTTGCAAAACTTTTGCAGTAATTGCGTATTGAGCATGAGAGAAGGAATGAATGCTTTTGGAGTTACAGAAGTAATCAGAGAGCTTAAAATGGAGAGAGAAGATTGGAACTTTTCACTTAAAGATGTATCAATACCTGTTCATATGTGGCATGGAGAACATTCTCTGATACTACCACTACCTTTGCTTAAATCTGCCATTCCAAGTTTAATTAGTGATAGGTACAATGAGTTTAGAGTAACAGAAAACAAGATCAACTCTCAAAAACAATCAAAAAAGTCATCAAACTCAAATACTTCCCAAGGTCTTCACAGAATAGGTTCTACAGAAACAATTGAGACGATGACAACCTCTGTAACTGTTGAGACAAAAACAAAAACTGAAGAGTCCTCAAACAATAATTACAGATACACAAATGTCAATCTTCATACTGTGGCAGATCATGGTCATTTGTTCTGGAGAAGTGCTACAATGTTTGAAGAAGTTGTCAAATCAATATCTGAACATTTGGAAACAATTTATGATAACAACAGCTATTTTTCAGAAACTACCTCGATATTTGAATTTAGAACTGACTTTTAATAAATTAATGATCTTCGTGGCCTATTATTTCCTTTGATCCTTTTGTGATATGGTGTTCTTCTTCCTTTTCCTTTTCTCCATCAAGTGTTTCAGAAACTACATCAATCTTGGTTCCTAATAGATCCCACAAATACTCATCTAAGGTATTTCTTGCTACCAAGTAGTGAACATTCACTGTTGATTTCTGTCCAATACGGTGAGCTCTATCTTCTGCTTGAGCTAAAAACCCACTGTTCCAAGTCAATTCACCAAACACCACGGTTGAACATGGCACAAAATTGAGTCCAACACCTTAATTATTGTATTCCGAAGATAAATAGGTTCATCAATACAAGCCTAACAATAAATTACATACCTGCTACTGCAATACTCAAAATAGCAACTTTAACATCTGGATCCTCTCTAAATTCTTGAGAGATTGCATGTCTTTGTTCAACTGGAGTTTCTCCATCAATTCTTACAAACTTTAGTTTTTTTCCCTCATTCTTTTCAACCTCCTCAATCTCTTTTTTAATTTCTTCTTCGATGGCATTCATTACAGATCTGTGATGAGCAAAAATGATAAACTTTTCTCCTTTCTTGAAAGTATATCTGGCATATCTTGCTACAGTTTTTTGCTTAGCAATAGCAGTCAAATTGAATTTTTGAAGAATTTCAATATCATTTGGATCAAACCTCAAATTTTTACCCTTTCTTTGATTGAAATTCTCAAATGTTAATCTGTGAGGACCTATATCCTCATCTGGAAGACTCAAATATGTCAAATAACGTCTCTTTGGAGGTAATTGAGTTAAGACATCTCTTTTCAGTCTTCTAATCATTATCGAACGACTAAGCAACAAGTTAAGTTCTGAAAGGAATCTATTGCCTCTATAGTCTGCACCCGTAAAGAAATTAGTTTTGAGATCACAATATCTATATCCAAATTCAGTCTTTTTGAGTAATGTCTTTTTAGATTTTGGACCACATAAAAGAGCCTTCATTTGTGTGAACAACTCAATTGGTCTGGAAGGACTTGCTGTTCCTGATATGAGAACTAATCTCTTTGCGCTTCTCAATAGTGGAATAATATTCTGGGTTCTCTTAGATCCATCATTCTTGAGCATGTGAGATTCATCTGTGATAATAATTGAAAAATCTAGTAACCATTTCACAGCATCAGAATTTTCATCTTCAGCATTCTTTGAAGCCAAATCATACGAGATAATATATACAAGATATTTCTTTGGGTTTTCCCTAGTTTCTTCAATCACTTTGGCAAGTCCTTGTGAACTATCAACAATACAAATATAAGGATCTAAAGAATCTCCAGTAAAATTAAACTCCTTTCCCATGTGCTTTTTCAGCCATTCAGCATCTATCCATGTATTAAGCTCCCTTCTCCAGTTATTGTGAAGACTACAAGGTCCAATAATTAACATAGGCCATTCTTTCGGATAAAAAGAGGCAATTCCCAAGGCCTGTAGTGTCTTTCCCAGACCCATTTCGTCACTAATTTCAATAATTATTACATCTGTTGTAAGAAACAGTTAAACTTACCACAGCATAACTCTTCCATCTCTTGAAATGGCATACTCAATGCCCTCTTTTTGAAAAGGTAAAATGTTATTATATAAATTAGATGGAAGTCTCAGTGAAAGGTCGTAATCTTTAGGTGATTTCTTCGATTTGTTTTTAAAAGATTTGATTTGGTTTTCGTAGTGATCCAAAACTTGAAAAACGAATGGTGGTATAGGTTCAAAAGAAACATCCTCATGTTCCTCAGTGAAAAATCTTAAAATTTCATCATAATCATAATATGAAAAGTATAAAACTGGTGGTGCCTTAGAATTGTCCTTTTTCTCTATTGGTTCATCTTGTAAATATTCGTCCTTTTCTTGTTCTTCATCTTTTGGAAGAACTTCATGCTCTATGTGGAAAGTAGATTTCAGAGATTCAGCCAATCTATCATAAACCTTTTTACTTGGAAATGACATTTTAATACTCAATTTATCAGTTATTGAGTGTAATCCCAATTCTTTCTTATTTCTAAAAGTTGCAATTTCCAATTGTATCCTCTTTGATCTTTCCTTCTCCTCTATTTTGTGATCAGTCATCTTTTGCACTGCCACTCTCTTTTTCCAATCCCATCCTGATTTTAAATTCTTTCCGAAATGAGAACTAAAACTTCTACAAGTTGTTTGATAATTGTTCCTTTCATTCATCATCACAGAATTTGTAAAATTAAAAGAAACTGCTCCGAAGGAGTGATGATCATGGGAAGAAGCACAAACTTTCCAACAAGATTGCAATCGGATTGTCGAAGACAATCGTTTAGTGTTGGTGAGCATTTTTTTTGACTTTGTTTTCCAATCAATTAATGTTCATCAAATCATTAGAAACTCATTCTTAGAGGATCGAGTAATCTCTAGAATTCCAATCAAAATCATCAATTTTTGATAAGATTACTCCATAGAACAGAATGAAGGCAAACTATTTATCATTCAAATAAAATTGATAAGGAAAGCCCTTAAGATTTTTGATTAAAAATTTGGCGCCAAATCTCTAGACATCAAATGAAAACCTTCCGAATCGATTTACCCTGGAATGTTTGTTGAGGTAAAATTACAAATTTCAAAGCCTTCAAAAAATGTCTCTTGTTGTCTATCGGCTTGAGAATAGTCAAGCGGTTTCAGAGAAGAAACATCAAATCTTTGAAAAGACTTTAAATAATACTAATGATGAAAAAACGAATAGTGGAAATAATGAGGATAGAACCAAATCAACCGTATTGGATTTAAGAACATGTACTCAAGTTGCTCAAACATCATCATTATTAGGAATGTTGGAAAATTTAAAAAAGCTCTCACTGACCTCTCAGGTGGCTATTGAGAGTATAACTAGAGAGGCCGATAAAACATTCGAAAGAGTCTATCAGGTACATGAAAAAGTTATCATTCTAACGGAGAAAGTAAATAGAATTAAGGAGTTTTATGACAACTCTCAATTTGAAGAAATTCAGAGAAAGCAAGTTATTCAACGAGTGGATTATAAGGAACCAGAACAAGGAAGATTTAATAGTGAGACTATACCCTATGGTTGGTTTGAACAATATCAGAAATGTGAGGATATGCCAAACTTTAGGATAGTTGATGAGTATTTATTGAAACCTCCCTATTTACAGTCTTATTACAAGAACTATTCGAATCCTGATGGTTTATTCTCGACATGGAAAGATACCTTTGTTAGGCATTTGAGGAACGAGCAGCAGAAAGAACGAGAGCTGCATAATCAAACACAATCATCCCAAACTCAATCAATAATCTTTCTGAAGAAGAAACATTCCGTTGGTGATGTAATAGTTCCAGAAAAGAGAGTGAAGAAAGTGATACCTGTGTGGAAGAAATATGATAAGAACAATGGATCTAAGGTAACGCTACAGCAAGAAGGAACAATATTCGAAAATATTCAACAAATTACAATTTCTGAGAATCAAAATCAATCTCTTTCAAGAACAAGAAGCTCTGTTTTGAGAAGCGCTGGAAGTCAAAAGAAGATTGACAATTCTGTTCTTTCCCCAGAGGAGCCAAAGATAAAATCACCAATGGAAGAAAAGATGAAGACGTTGTTAAAGAAAACAAGAAGTCAAAACAACACCCTAGAAGCTGTAACTACTCAAAAACTGCCAGAAATACAGCCGAACCAAAACACCTTAACACCTGATTACTCACCAGAATCTAAGGTAATAGAAATTGCTCCCTCTTCTGAGCAAGTTAACCAACCTGTCAGCATCATTCCACCAGTTCCTAATATTCCTCCTCCACCTGTGAATATCGTACCAGTCGCTAAACCTGTTGATCTTAAGCCAATCGTTCCACCAGTTCCAAAAACTCAACCAGTGCCTCCTTCTATTAACATTTCTCTTTCTCAAAGTTTGGTCAACTCTGCAACAGCAATATCTGGAAAGGCAATGTTGAAACCAACATCACCAAGAGAACAGACAGCTAAAAATGATGCTGTTGCTGATCTTCTGGAAGGAATAAGAAACGGAATCAAACTTTCCAAAGCATCAGAACGTGTTCTTGCTGAAAAACCAGCTGCAAAGCAGTCATTTGATGTGTTCAGTGTTTTGAAAGAAAAATTCAAATTTGCAAATGCTGAAATGTCAACAGATTCATTCTGTCCTTCAGCTTCTGGAACTTTTACTGAGGATTGGTAATCTTAATTGATTATTATTAACATTCCTAATTAATGAAACACCTTGTAAACTTATAATTCAAACAACATTGAAATAAAAATGAAAGATCCATCCTATTTCCATCACAAAACGCCCAATCAAATTAAATCATCAATAACCTCTCCGAACACTAACAAAACCTTCATCAAATACTTTCAATATTCTAAATTGAAATACATTATACCAATTTCAATATGTACTTTTATTCTAGGTTATAATAAAGAATATATCGAATGGGAATGGGATCAATACAAGTCAGCACAAAGAAAACGAGACAAGTTTTTAGCCAATAATGCCTATTATCAAAAGTATCAAACAAGACCTCCTGGATATAAAGGTTCAATGGAAGAATTACATGAGAATAGAGAACCTGTTGGATTAATTTCTAGAACCTTCTTCCGTATTAAATTATGGATTATGGAGCATGAGAGTAAATTAGATCCTATTCTGAATCCAACCGGAAATACAGAAAATCGTGAAAAGGCCTATGAAAGTCTGAGGAAAAATCGTCAATAACACTATTGACTATTGTCTGAATTATTGTCACTGTGTTGTTGTTGCTGTTGTTGTTGTAACGGAAATTGTTGGTTAATAATTTCAAATATTTGTAATCTTCCACACTCTGTAAATTCCAAGTCCTCAACTTGTTGCAAAGAGTCTGCGTATTGAAGAATATCTTTAATTTTCTCTTCAAGAGGACGAGACTTTATCGTTGATATTTCCTCAACAATTTCTTCAAGTGTCCAAGAATCAGCGTGAGTTTCCGAAGGCTTCATTCTTTAATGATTTAATTCTAAGTTTTTTTTAAAGCGGGCTGGTTTCAAATTTTTGTAAACTAGGCAAGGACGACAAATTTAAAAAAATGCTCAACAGATTAGCCACCACTGTACGTTATTTTTTAAACAGCTCTTGCTTACCACTCTTCAATTTCGCACACTTTTTGTACAACAAAAACAACAACATCATGATGAATTATTATTATTGCAAATTGTTATTATAAATTAACAACAATGTGTTATATTACTAAAATTTTAATAGAAGGCAACAAGCAAGATTCTCTGCAACAACAACTCCAAGAGATCATACGCTGTCGTTGCTCAAACTCCACGTGCCTACGATACTTCAAAGGAAGCTTTCAAGGCCGCTTCTCCACTCCAATCTCTCTGGAACAATGGTGCCTATGAGGATAGATTAATTTCTTTGTTGACTGCTATCCGTCCATATAAAATTACCCCAGAATTCATTGCTGCTGCCAATGAAGCTCTTAACAAACAATACAAGACTGAAGATCTCATTCCAAAGGAAAAGAATCTTGAATTTGCTAGAGCTATGGATGGTGTTGATACTATTGAATTGGACGAACATACATTGATTTCCTTCTACGGTGAAGATTACAAAGATATTTTGAATGAATTCTTTGAATTGAAGCCTGTCCTCTCCCAAAGAGCTATGGATAGATATCTTCAATTGAATCATGAAGAATATCTTAAAATCAAGAAGGAAAGAGCTGAAAAGATTTTGACTTGGTGCCAAGAAACTGCCAAATCTTTGTAAATTCAAGTATCATAAAAATTAGGGTTTTTTACTCCGTAAATTATGATTTGGTTTCTTGTACTTTTTGTTCTAGTGAAACTTTTTCAAAACTCAATCTTGCCAATTCTCTATTCGAATAGAACTTTTCACGATTTAGGGCTTGTGTTTCTCTGATATCTTTGGTTGGTTTTTGAGAATAAAGTGAAAGCATATACATTGTGAAACTTCCTTCATCACTAAGTGTTTTGGCAATTTCTTGTTTGACATGTTGTTCAGTCCAATCACTGATTGCTAAAAGGTTGAAATTTAAAAAGAAAATAATATGAAATAGACAGACAGCAAAAAAGAATAGACCTCTATGCCATTTCCCTCTTCCTGACCTTGATTTTTCAATCTTTTCAAGTTGGTCATTTGTAACTTGCAATCTGTGACGCCACTGTGAGAAGGTAGTTTGAATACTACCCAAAGTATCTGTTAGTCCGTGTAAGAATGATTTTTCATTGTCTGATTCAATTTCTGTATTTACAATATTATTTTGTTCCTTTTTTTCTGTTAATTCCGAAGCATTAATTTTACTATCATTAATTGTAGAATAACAACATTTCCGTATATTTCCAATTTTGAAATGATGATAGAGTTGAATGCTAATTTTCGAAGAATGATTCAGTTTACGTCTTATCATTTTTTATATGACTTAATATTTTAATTTTCTAATATTTATTTATCATTATTATTGTTATCAAATTTAATGATCAACATATTAAAGATTAATATATGAATAAGTATTAAAATTAATACTTTATTTATCGTACTTTTTGTTTCAATTTTTGAAGATTTTGCAAATCATTAATTTTTCCGCTGCTCTTTCCTTCAAAACCTGCTCTCTTCTTTGTTGAATTTGGTTTTTGTTTCTTCTTCTTCATATCTTGTTGTCTCTTCAATTTAGATTGTAAAACTTTAACATCAGAGTCATCTCTTCCTTTAACAATTTTAGTCATGGCAGACTGTAACTTTTCTTCCTTAGCAATCTTATCACCATGCTTCATATGACTCAACTTGGTTTGATGTTTACGTTTTTCCGAGAGTGCTTTTTTGATACTCCTTGAACTCTTCAAACTATCACCACTTGTGGTATGAACATCAGTATCATCTTGCAAAGAGTCGATAACTTTAGAGAATTTCATAGAGGATGTATCAGTTTCTTTTCGTTTTCTCTTCTTTCCGTCCATTTCTTCATCTTCGAAAATAGGTTCATCATCTTCATCATCGGATCCTTCAATTCCCAATTTTTTGTTGTATCTCTTTTGTGCTTTCTTAGACATTTTAGATTTTTCAAACTTTTCCTTTTGTTTCTTGACTACATATTGTTTAAGTAATTCATCTTCATCATCCGAGTCTTCTGGGCCTGCTGTAGTAACTACAGTATTATTGGTAGAAAACATGGAAAAGACTGAAAAAAATCATTTAGTAAACAATTAACAAATCAACTTACAATTTAAAAATTGATGAATATTGTTTGATAATTGTTCATTGTTTTCTGTCGTCGAAGAAGTGATGCCTGCTGAATTCTTGTCCGTAATCGATTCTGTTGATGAAGCTTGTTGTGATGTCATTTGTTTTTTTTTAATCAAATTAATTTCAAATTTAATGTTGAAAATTGTCTTTGAAGCGATTTCTTGCACAAAGTTTGTTGGAGGATCCAAAAGAAAGAGATTGCAGTAATAATAACAGAGAGGTTTTAAATTGTTACATTAGGTTTTGTTATTATATTGTTAGCAGATTAGGCAGTGGTTGTTGTGTTGAATAAATTTGTACCAGTGTAATTGAGATAGAGAGGACCAACAACAAGAGTGATGGTGGCTAATAATTTACAAAGAACGTGAATACTTGGACCAGTTGTGTCTTTGAAAGGATCTCCAATAGTATCACCAATAACAGCTGCTTTGTGAATGGCAGATCCTTTACCTCCGAGAACCTTGTCCATTTCAGTCAACTTCTTAGCATTATCCCAAGCTCCACCAGCATTATTGAAGAAGAGAGCCATTAAGATACAAGTAATAGTAGCAACCATCAAGAAACCAGCACTAACTTCTGCTCCTAGATTTGGTTGCCCCACAGCAGCACCAACACCCTTAAATATAAACCCAACCAAGACTGGAACTAAAACAGACAAAAGACCTGGGAAGATCATTTGTATGAGAGATGCACGAGTAACAATGGCAACACATCTTTCATAGTTTGGCTTTTCTCTGAATTCGAGAATACCTGGCATTTCTTGGAATTGTTTTCTAACTTCTTCAATAACAGTTTGGGCTGTTGTACCAACAGCTCTCATTGTCAAAGAGCTGAAAACAAAGACTAAGCAAGCACCAATGAGACCTCCAACAAAGACTTCTGGAACTGCAAGATTAACAACCTTAAAGCTAGTTCCAATGTATGCTTCAACAGTATCAAGGAAAGCAGAGAATAAAAGGAAAGCAGCAAGGGCAGCAGATCCAATAGCATAACCCTTTGTAAGAGCCTTAGTAGTGTTACCGACAGCATCTAATCTGTCAGTAATCATTCTTACATTAGCTGGTAATTGGGACATTTCAGCAATACCACCTGCATTATCAACAATTGGTCCAAGAGTATCCATAGCTAAAATATAACTAGAAGAACTAAGCATACCAATGGTAGCGACAGCTGTACCAAATAATCCACCAATTGGTAATCCATTTTCATCAGTAATTCCACTACTTTTGCCGAGGTAGTAAGATGAAAGAATAGCAACACAAATAACAAAAACAGGGGCACCAGTTGATTCTAAACCTACAGCAATACCTGAAATAATGTTAGTAGCAGGTCCACTCTTAGACGATTCAATAATTTCCTTCACAGGTCTCCAATTAAAGTCAGTATAATAAATGGTGATAAAGACAAATGCAAAAGAGGTAAGAACACCAATCAATCCACAAAGCATAAACTTCCACCAAGCATTTGGATAAACATCAGATCTCAATAACCAATATGAACAAACTACAAAGAGGCAAGTTGTGACCAGAACGCTGACATAAAAACCACGGTTGAGGGCCTTCATTGGATCATCAAGGAACTCTTGTCTGATAGATGATTCTTCATTTTCTTCATTTTCCATTAAGGTTGTTTCTGACAACTCAGTATTACGAATGAGAGAATAGCTATCGTCTCCAGCACTTCCCATCTCTGTGACATCTCTAACACGAACAAAGAACATTCCTACCCAAGTTCCAATCATACCACAAACGTGAACAACAAGTGGGAAAATAATATATGAAAGTGGGGTTGAAATTTGAGGGAATGCATTGGAAGTAAGGGTACCTGCTAAAATCATTACACCTATATTTTCAGCAGAAATACTTTCGAATAAATCAGAACCTCTTCCTGCACAATCACCAACGTTATCTCCAACAAGATCAGCAATAACAGCAGGATTTCTAATGTCATCTTCTGGAATATTTTGTTCAACCTTTCCGACAAGATCAGCACCAACATCTGCAGCCTTGGTAAAGATACCTCCTCCAAGTTGAGCAAATAATGCTGATAAGCTGCAACCAAAAGAAAATCCGACAATCATTCCAACAATTTGAGTAGGAGTAATCATTTCCTTTGGAATGGCAAGATATAAAATAGAGAAAAGTACAATAACTCCCAATACAGATAAAGAAACTACTAAAAATCCAACAAAAGCTCCAGATCTCATTGCAATATTTAAAGCTTCTCTGTAGCTTCTTGTAGCAGCATTGGTTACTCTCGAGTTTGCATTAACTGATACAAACATTCCAACAAATCCAGATAATCCAGAAAATAAAACTCCAATCAAGAAACTAATAGTAACTATAGCAGCAATGGCTGCAATATGAATATCAGGGTCTGTAGAACTTTTTGACCTTAATAAATAAAGACCAAATAATAAGAAAGCAACTGGGATAGTAATACCACCTATTGCCAAATATTGAGTTTTTAAGAATCCACTGGCTCCTTCCTTAATAGGATCAGCTACAGCAATCATTGCACTAGTACCTCTATTTTTTCTCATCACATAAACAGCAATAAAGAAAGCTCCTACCATTGAAAGCAAACAAGAGACAATCACAAATGAAATTTGTCCCCAAGCTTCACCGTAAACAGGTGCTGTAACAGTATATGAAAATGAAACTGCTGTTGTATCATTTGTATATTTAAGTTTGCTATTAAGAGATGCTGAAATTGAGCCAACACCTGGTGTGTTACCAGCTGTGAGGGAAGTAAATACTCTTCCATCGATTCCCGATTTTGCAATTGATGGGGAAAAGTATGGTTTCATCTTATAATTTGATTTTGGGGTTGCGTAAAAATACACAGTTACATTCGGAACAGGATTACCCAATTCACCAAGAACCTGAACAACCAATGATTTGGAGTATTTTGTTGAGGCTTCGAGTGTAACAGCTTCCATTGGCTGCATCAACTTAATTTTATATGTTTGAGCAACTGTGATCATCATCCGAAGTTAAATATTAATAAGATAATTGTTATCAACCTACCGATCGATCCAATCATCGTTAAAAGAATCATACAGACCACAAACCATGATGGTCTTTCAGTGATTCTTGTTCTGTGCATTTTTTTGTGTGATGAATTGTTTATGGTGTTTGTACGGTTATCATTTACGCTAATCTTTTCGTTTCCTTGGAATTGTTTGTGGAAAGTTTCTAATATTGGCCATTGTGGAAATTAATTTGATATCATTTGTGCAACAGAAAGGCCCAATGTTTTTTTTAAATATTAAACTCTGATCAAACCTGACTTGTTATTAATCTTTTACAACTTTTTTCTTCATTTCAGATTGACCTTAATCAAGGTCAGCACAACAAGTAATAAGATTCAAAATAAATGTTGTTTAAAAAAGCAATTGAAATCCGTGTTCCAGGAATTAAATAGATGATGGTTGATATTCGGACAAACAGTAATAACCTCTCATCAAAAAACCAAGTTCAAGAATTACAACATCTTATTGGATTGATGGAATAATCGTTACATTTGTTGACACTTATCGATAGAGAGATGAAGCGCGCAATTATTAATAAATAACCATGAGAAAGACTGTTGCTGTCTTGCAAGCGAACTGTAGTTTTACTCAAAGGCTATCCGTTACATAAATCCTTAAAAAAAAATTTAGCTCAAAGTACAACAGCAATGCGGCCTTCCTCTGCATTGAATAAGACTTCATCAAGTAGTGTTCGTTTAACTCCGGTGAGAGAGAGGGATGGCAGACCCCTCACTACTAAGGCTCGTAAGTTGTCGATTATTTTCATTATTAAAATGATCAACTTCATCATTTCTTTTTCCCCCATTAAATAGAGATGGAAGTACCCGGACCAGGAAATTATAATATAAAATCATCGATTGGAGAAGGAACAAAAGTTTCCCTTCATGGAAGATATGGCGATGTGAGTAAGTATTTTCTTTTCAGCACAAAATTGAAAATATTTAATAGTTGAGAGAAGAGCAGGACCAGGACCTGGTTCTTATACAACCCGAGGAGACTTTGAGATGGATCAAAGCGTTCGATCAAGAAAAGGATTCAGTTTAAGTTCTAGACATAAGGAAATAGCCTCTGGTGCAAATCCAGTAGGTCCTGGTGCTTATACTTTACCTTCAGAGTTTGAACAATCACCAAGAAAGGGATTTTCAATTTCTGGAAGAACATCATCTGCATCCAAAATCAATAATCCAGGACCAGGAAGCTACTTTAAGGAAAATAGTTTTCTAAATAATCAATCACCAAAGTATTCATTATCGGGAAGACACTCCATTTCATCAGCAATTAATCCAGTAGTAGGACCAGGATCATACAAGTCAAAATCAGATTTTGAGATCTCTTCAAAGGGATTTTCAATTTCAGGAAGAACTAAATCAAACACAAAATCATTTGTTCCTGGGCCAGGTCAATATTCTCTAGGCACTGATTTCAATACAGAAGGAAAGAAGGGATTTTCTCTTTCCTATCGTCATAAGGAATTATCCCCAACAAGTGTAGTACCTGGACCTGGTGCATATACTGTTCCTACATCATTTAATGGTTCACAAAGTGCAAGTTTTAAGGGAAGGACGAAAGAAATGAATGGCAAATTTGATAATCCAGGTCCTGGAGCTTATCAATCTAAATCCGATTTTGAACTAGGAAAGAAGGGATTCAGCCTTTCTGGAAGACATAGAGATAATTCACCAAATTCTTTTTCTCCTGGGCCAGGTGCTTATCAAAACAAATCAGATTTCGAATCTCATTATGGATCACCTAGATTTTCATTCTCTGGAAGACACAGAGATATGTCACCAAATAACACATCTGTTGGACCTGGAAGTTACAACTTGCCAACAGATTTCAATAATAGTCCAAAGAAAGGATTTTCTCTGTCGTCTAGACACAGAGATTTATCCCCAACCAGTGTAGTACCTGGACCTGGAGCTTATCAAAACAAATCAGACTTTGAGGGGTCAATGAGATCTCCAAAAGGTTATTCACTTTCAGGAAGAACGAGTCTAGCTAACAGGTCGATGGAAGGTGTTCCAGGACCTGGCCAATATTCTCTTGGAAGTACAATTGGAACATCACCAGCCCATGTATTTGGTACTGGAATTTAACATGTATTATAAATTTATTTTTGTAAAAGAGCATTAATCTCATTAATTTTCACTGGGAGAAGCGAGACCATTTGTTGTGCCAACTCGTACTCTGTTTTCGAATCGTCTAGAATAGTATTATTAGCCTTGAAGAATTTAACACAAAATTCATATTCTTTCAAACTTTTTGCCATATACTCAATTGTCTTAGTTGGATCGGATGAAATATAATTATAGTACATTCTTGCAACAATTAAACGGGATCTAAAGTATGCTGGTTTGTTTTCATCTTCAATATTAACTTTGGAAGACTCTACAAATAATTCAGAAAACTTTCCAAATATTGTTATAGTTTTGGAAATACTTTCATTCGTTAAAATTAAATAGCTCAAACATGGTACTTACATTGTGTTAATTTTCTTCATACTTGCTTCCTTATATTTGTCCTTCAACTTGTTCTTCAACAATAATAACTCAAAAATGGATACATAAGTTTCTCCCACTTCAAATGCAATTTGTTTAAGGATGGATCTATAATGAGCCACATTCAATTCATCAATATTTTTCTCCAACAAATCGAGACGTCTTTCATGCATTCCACTTTTTGAAATTAAGCAAATAATTTGAGCATGTGATAAACTTACATTTTTCTATCGAGATTTTCTTCGAAAAATATTATCAATTTGTAGAGAGAGCTGAGATCTTGTTGTAACTTAATATGATCGGTAACAAATCCGTCAATTACATAGTATTCCATTGATTTTTCAAAACACTTCTTTCCTTCTCTGAAAATTTCGAGAGCCTCACTAAAGTTTCTGCAAACATACGAGTCAGCTTCATTGTGTTCAATTGGAATGTTATTGAAATAGAATGTATCAAAATCGTGTCTCTTTTGAATAATTTCCTTCTTTCCATCTTCAGCAACTGCTAGGATACCCTCTGAAATTCTATTGCTTTCATTTAATTCAACCCACGATTTGCTATAAATTAACTTGTCGAGACATAATTTTCCTTTGGCCATTGCTACCTTAGCAACAACTTCTTGTTCAATTGTTGAACCGGATGGATTTTGTAAGAGCACGTACTCAGCTGCTTTTATAAAGTGAAGAGCAGTCTTATAATCCAAGGCATCTAAAAAGAATGCTGATAATTGTAAACAATTTTCAGCCCAGTCTATCTTGTTGAATTCAAGCCCACTATCCAATTGTCTTTGAAGAGTGAGATAGCAATATCTTGCTGCTAATTTTGGTTCAGTTGAAACTTGAGCAAGATAGTAGGCTGTTAATGTGAATGCTCCTTCCATATTCTTTGCAACTTGTTGATCTACTTCTTGTTCATTTTGTTTGAAGAATGAGTAAATATCCTCAGCCCTTTTTAAATATTCTCTGGCTTTCTCAAAATCATTTCTTTTCGACCAAATTGCACCCAAATAGTTGTATGATTCTGTCATATTATGGATATATTTTAGTTGGGTTGGAGTAGTGGTATCGGAAATCAAACATTCATGAATAGAAACCAATGAAGAAACTGGTTCGTTTGTAGTGCCAGTCTTTTTAGTTTCACAAACATTTCCTTTCGTATGATCTCCTATACAATTAATAGCCTTAATTAAATGATTTTCAGCAGAAGAAACTTCATCTGTGTCATAACAAATTTTTGCTATATTCAACAATACTTTTCCAAATAAACATTTTAATTTTTCATTTCCTACTAATTCTTTTGCCATTGCTTCCTATTCCAAGTTAATATATTTCTCCAAATCCCACTTACCAAATCATCTCTGGCCTTATACTTGTTAGAGTACGGCTGTTCCTCATCCTCTGGTTCTGTTTCCGCCAATTCAATAGCTTCAGCAATCCCTTTGTTGATTTTTTCAATTTGTTCATCATCGGAAGTGGTCTTGCTCATCATTGTATTGTTGCTGGTGTTTTGTGTTGCTGGATCGATGATAGTGGCTTCCTCTGGCAATAAACTCATTTTTTTGTTGTTTTAAATTATTACTCACTTGTGATTACGAAATTGGCGCCAAAATTTCATTCCTCACAATACAAACAACAGAAAAATCATTTTTACTTGTAATTGAAGACTAATTTGATAATGAGAATTGTTTTCAGTGAAAGTTTACAATAATAAACTCTTCCCCATCACTTTTCAATGTTTGTGTTGACATTCGAATAGAAAAACAAATCAAAAAAAATGAAACTTGGAGCACTCAACAGTCTTGTCAGAAACCAAAAGCTTCAACAGGCAGCAAAGAGTTTTAGACCACAAGAAGAATCAACTAGTCAAGAAAATTCCACACAAAGTTTACTCTTCGATATCGGAACCTTTAGTCTTCATGGTGGTTTATTGAATGGACAAGATCAAGTGGTACCACTTGTGAAAGATTTCCATTCATGGGTTTATAGATATGATCTTACACGTGGTTTTGCTAAAGGATTAGATGAAAACAAGTTATATTTTGGATTACAATCACATGAATCTGCTTCTTTCATTCCATATCCAATTGTTAAAAGTGGTGGATGGTTCAGTAATTTGAATGATTTTTCAAAATTGATTAAAGAAGTTGTTAGCAATGTTGATGAAAAGTTTAAATCCAAGACTGAAAATTTACCATTCTTAATGACTGGTTATGAATATTTAAATGGACAAAATAAGGCATTGGCAAAGTTGACTCAAGTTGTTTTTGAAGAATTGAAAAGTTCTAAATTTGCATTCCAGGAACAAACTAAATGTGGTCTAGTTGCCTCAGGTTTGACAAATGGAACAGTTGTAAATATTGGTTTTGGAACTAATTATTCAATTACCTATGAAGATGGTTGTCCAAAATCTCACATTATTAATCATGGATTGAATGGAAATTACTTTTCAGACCTTTTTGTAAAGATGATGACAGATCGTGAACAATATGTTGACACACGTAGTGATAGAGCTCGTGTTGTAAAAGCTAAGGATGCAAATTCATTTATTTCTTTGAATTATGATTCTGAAAATGTACCTCCAATTGATTATCAATTACCTGATGGAAAGATTATTCATTTGGAAAATGAAAGATACGAAGCTTATGAAAGGTATGTGTTTCAATTGAATTGATTATTGAATTTTTAACTTTAAAAAGCTTATTCGAACCAACAAGAAACTTTATTAATCCATACAAACCACTTGAGGAATCATTCATTCCTCTTCCACAAATGATTCTCAAACACCAAACTACCAACAAATCAGTGTTAGAGAATATTCTATTGATGGGTGGAGTTTCGACATTGAACGGTTTAAGACAGAGATTATTCATGGAATTGGATTTGCTTGCTAAGGATGACACTATCAATTGGAATATTATTCAAGCTCAAGATAAATATTTGGCTTATAAGGGTCTTTCAATGATGGCTTCAATGAGCTCTTTTGAGAGTTGTTACATTACCAAGCAAGAATATGAAGAGAGTGGTGACTCTGTCTATGTGAGAAGATTCCCAAGAGTTATTTCAGTCGCTGATGAAGATGAGGAAGATTACAAGAGAACCACTGAGGAAAATACTGAGAGAGAAGAAAACTTCAAATCTCAAGAAGAACCAAAAGAAGAACAAAAAGCTGTTGAAAATACCAAGCCTTTAGTAGAACAAGAACAACCAAAGATTGAAAAGAAGGCTTCAACTGATTTTGACACTCAAATGGAACAACTCAAAAAGTTGAAAGAATTACTGGACTCGGGTATTCTTACTCAAGAAGAATTTGCCGAAAAGAAGAAGAAAGTTCTTGGATTATAAATCTATCTACAAGAGTATATTGTTTTTAATAATTTACTTTTTCTTTTCAGCTTGTTCTTTAGCTTTTTCAATTAAAGGTAACAATTCTTTTTCTTCGGCCAAAATCTTCAATAAATTTACAAGGAAAGGAACATAATTGTGTCTTCTTCTGGCATTTTCTTGCTTCCATTGGTTGTGTTTTTCTTCTTCCATTTGGAGGTTTGCTTGAACAAGACTAATCTTTTCGAATGAGTTTGGTTCTTCTGTTTGGAGACGTACCAATTCTTGTTCGAGTTGTTGTTTCTTATTTCCAATAACAGCCATCAAATTGAATTTAATTTCATGTTCGGAATACTTTTGAATTCTATTTTGAATTTCAGGAATAATCTTTTCAACCCAATTTTCGTTTGAACATTCACCCAAAAGAATTGGACCACCCTTCAAACCATCTAATTCATATAAATTTCCTTTAAATGGCAAATATGCAATAAAGTGGAATACATCATCGTCTTTCTTTGGTTTCTTACTCTCCTCAATAATGAATGGTTCTGGTCTAGCAAAAGCATTGTGTGCTTGTTTTATCAATTCACTACTTCCAATACTTTCTCCAATAACATCGGATGGAAGACCCAATGAAAAGGATTTAAATTGTGTAAGCTCATCTCCAAGTTCAACTTTGGCTTCATTTGTATCAATATTCATGAGAATGGACAAAATGGCTTGTGTTGCACAAGCATTTGTAACAATTTGTTGGGCATAAAACATTCCTTCTGGTGCTTGTTCAAGAATTGGTCTTTCATCTTTTTCCGACATCCACTTGAAAAGAAAGATTAAACCATAAATTGGTCTTTAGATGAAAAATCAAACAAAATAAATATTAAATATTGTGATCACACCATACTAAAATTAGGCTTGTTTCTCATCATCAACTTACTTTAATTCCGAAAGAGTTTCATGATCTAAAGCCCAAAGTTCTTCAACTTGCACTCCTTTAACTCCAAACTTTTCGATCAATTCAGTGAATACGCCAGGATCAGATTCAATAGTTGTCCAGTTTGATGACATTTTTTTTTGGAATTGCTCTAATAATAGATTCTTCTTTTTGTTCTTTAAAAGTATTATTTTTCTATTTTATTTAATAGCAAATAAGAATATTACTCATTAAACAAAACACTGATTATTGTTTCAAATATTTAATATAAGTGGATTTTGTATAAAAATTGGGCGGAATAAAACGATACAATCTAATTTTCAAATAATTAAAAAATGTCTTCAAAAGGTGGAGGTGATGATATTAAATTGGAGATTGAACGAAGAAAAGAGGAAATAAGGAGGAAGAAGGAAGCTCTGGAGGCATACAAGAATAAGAAATCTGCCTCAGGACAAAAAGTGTCTTTCATTGAGGGATTAGTGCCTCCGAGATCAGCACAACCTCAACAAACTCCAACAGAATTGGAAGATAAACAAGAGAAAATATCTACTGCTGTGGATGATTCTAAAATATCAAAACAATCTGTTGTGCCCTTAGTGGATACTAAAAAAGCAGCAGCAATACAAAGAGGCGAATTATTTGATATTACGAATAATGGAACGATAATTTCAGAAGTTGGAGGAGAGGTAAAACGAGTGAGGGAATTAAAATTAATTTCGAGAGTTAATGTAATTGATCTACCTCCGATTGTAAGTTGTCGAATATAACAGAAAATTTGAATTGGAATAGTCGAAAATGATTTATGAAAAATCGTCACAAACCGATAGGGAATTCGAGGAACAAACAGTTGCAAAAATAATTGAGGTAGGACCAAATACAAAACAAGGAATTAATGTGGACGACTTGATTGTCACTGACGATTCTGATTTTACAATACCAGCAGAATACCTTACTAGTATTGAGACAGTCAAGGAAGAGAAATTGGAACAAGAGGATATTGAAAAGAAGTACAAAGAAATTTCATCGACTAAGGAATTCCAAGAATTCTTTTTCAAGGCTTCAAGATTTGTTGAAAAGTGTGTCAGACAGCCCTTTGATCCTTTGTTGGATTATGCAGATGATTTCACCAACAGCTTCCAAGTTTCAAAATCTGAAAAAGTTAATTTGGAAACAACATTTTTCGATCAAAATATTTGCCAACAGAAAGCTGTCACTAGCTTATCGTGGTCCCCTAAATTTGAGGAGTTGTTCCTAGCAACATATTGCAGTAGTGATGTTTTGCACGAAAATGAAGGTTTGGTACTTGTTTGGAATCAACATTATGCAAGAAAACCTGAGCTTCATCTTCATTGTGAAACTCCAATTAGTACAGCTCAATTTTACTCATATAATCCAAGCTTGGTGATAGGAGGAACATACACTGGTCAGATAGTTGTTTGGGATATTAGAGAAAAAACCTCAGCTCCTGTTATTAGAACTGCCATTAGCTCAAGAAGCCATACTGAGCCAATCTTTGGTATGGAAATTGTTGGAAGTTCTGAAGCAGGTCACAATCTTGTGACAATGAGTACTGATGGAAGAATTTGCACTTGGTCGATGAACAAGTTGGACACACCACCAGAAGTTGTTGATCTAACCATAACTAAATACGAGCAGCAAGAAAATTCAACACCAACCAATCCAGTAGAATTGATTCAAGGATTAGAACGTAATTCAGTATATGCACCAACCTCAATTTTGTCCCAAGTAATGAAATTCCCAAAGGGAGAAATTAATAGATTCTATGTTGGTAGCGAGAATGGAATAATCTACTCTGCAGATAGGTTTGGAAGTAAGAAAGGACTCAATACTGACAAATATCAAGGTCACTTGGCTCCTATTACCTCACTTGATTCACATCCAACGATGGAATTCTCAGATTTGCTAATTTCATCGAGTATGGATTGGACTTGTAAATTGTGGTGTCAAAGAAAGCAAACATCCCTAATTTCATTTGATGAATTTGAAGATTATGTGTACGATGTGAAATGGTCACCTCAAAATCCATCCTTATTTGCAGCAGTTGATGGAGCTGGTATTTTGAGTCTTTGGAATATTAATATTGATCAAGAAATGCCTATTTACAAAACATCTGTTTGTTCATCAGCATTGAATAAGTTAGAATGGTCAAGAGATGGCAAGAGATTAGTGACAGGATCACTATCTGGAAGTGTGTATATGTATAATATTGATGAAGAAATTGGAATACCTAAACAAAAGGAATTAGAAACTAAATTATTGGAATCTGTAATAGTTGATTTAGTGGCAGCTGATACTCTATAAATTAATTATTTACAATTTATTCTTCCTCTGGTTCTTGTTCTTCTTCAGTAGTTTGTTCCACATTTGTTGGTACAGAAATCTTTTTAACAATACAGACATTTGTTGATTTATCTTGAGATGATTGAAGAAGATATTTTGTTGATTCACATTCAATTGTTACTATTGGTGAATTTCCTAATCTTTCAGCTCTTTTCAAAACTCCTCTGACAAAACCCGATGTCTTTTCACAATTATTTTCCAACGTTCCGAAGGCTTTAATACAAAATCCATTATTATCTACACAACAATATCCTAAAACTTCTTCCTCTTGTGATGATCTAAATCCACACAATAATTTTCCAATAAATCATAACGATTTTTATAATATTAAAAATCACCTCCACCTTTTCTATTATGCAATCATCACTTACATTTGCTGAGGCAATCGTTGCAATGATTCATCCATTTTTATTTATTTAATATTTGATTTTTTATTTCTTCTCAAAAAGATCCAATGTTCAAGTCGTTTATCGTACCATACACACTAAGGAAATCAATCTCTGCATTACAATTTGTTTGTTTTACTCAATTTCCGATAAGAGGACATTTGAAAATAGGTAGGGACCGCCACCTTCCTATCAAAACGGACATTTTCCTTGTTACTCAAAGTATCCACTCTTCTTAATTGACAAACATAAAAATCAAGAAAAAAATAGACAAAGAAGCACTCACGGTTGCACCTTTTGATTTTAAAAACCAACACACTTTTGTATCGGAATTGAATTAGGAAATAATATGACCTCTGATTGTACTTCATCAATAGGAATATTCATGATGGCTATGGGGGCTGTCTTATCAGCCATTTTCTATCATCACTTGTTATCCTTGAGGACTATTCAGGAACAGAGTGGAGGATCATCATGGTCAAATATTGATAATTACAAACCAAAGATTTATACAAGTGAACCAAATGAATATAGATTTGCAATGATTGCTGATTTGGACAAGGATTCAAAATATAAGAATGATTTCAAGTGGAGGAGTTTTGTGATTGTAAGTTTTAATGATGACAATATTGATGATGATTAATCCATTATTGGAATATAAATTATAGAAAGGAATAGTGAAAAGAAAAGCAAATGGAAAATATTCCATAGAGTTTGGAAAGGATAATTCTAAATTTGAAATTCAATCCTTATTAGCAAGAAGAAATAGAAGTATGGAATTGAGTACTTTATCTTTGTGGAGAGGAAAGTTTTATGCTACTTGTGATTATACTGGAATTGTTTATGAAATTGATATGGAACAAGAAAGAGCTTATCCAAGACATGTTTTATATTCTGGAGATGGAAATACCAAGATTCCATTAAAGGCAGAATGGTCCACTGTTGGTCCTGATGATAGACTTTATATTGGATCTATTGGAAAGGAATGGGTTGCTAATGGAGAAGCACTCAATAGACATTGTGAATGGGTTAAGGTTATTGATAGAAAATCATACAAGGAGATTTCAGTTGATTGGGGAGAAGTCTATATGAGATTAAGGCAATCTGTTAATGCTACTGAACCAGGTTATCTTATTCACGAATCTGTATTTTATGACAAATTTTTGAAAGAATGGATTTTCCTTCCAAGAAGACATTCTGAAGATGTAAAATATAATGAAAAATCCGATGAGTATTTGGGTGCAAATATCATGATCAGAACTGACATTGATTTACAACAAGTTAAGAAGGTTGTTAGAGTTGGCAGAAAGAGCGAAAATCCAGAAGAATTTTATGATAACTTTTTGGATAAGAGATTTGGTTTTACTGACATTGTCAGATTGACCAAGACAGCTGGTAATAACCACTACTTGGCCACAAGAGTTATTGAGGTTTCTCATCCAGAAGAAATAGTTGAGACCTATCTTACAATTTTTGATGATAATGGTGTAGTTTTGCTTGATTCTCCAACTGGAGTTTTGGAATTGCCTGAAGAGCTTGGAAAAGGTGAGAAATACGAAGGAATTGAAGTATTTGAATAAATAATTTTAATCTTTTTGATCTGTTAAGAATGAAAGAAATTCGTCATAAATGAAAGGGTCATCCATATCGTCCAAATATTCCTCTACATCCTCTGGTAGATCCAAATCTCTAAAGGTAAGTTTCTTGTTTTTCCAAACAATCAATTGTTGTCGTTGTCTTTCAGATGTGTATCCCAGATCAAGACCTCTTATGCATAGTGAAGGCTTTTCCTTCTTGGTTAATATGTGTTGTGTTTCTACAAATGGCGGAATATTATCCTCTTGAATGTTTTCTCTCATCAGGAAATCAGCTTCATCTCCCAAAGGTGAAGTAACACTATCAGCACTTTTGGCTTCCTTTGGCTTGCTTGTTTTAGAATTAATAGCTTTTACAATATCTACAGTTGGTGTGACAGATTTCTTTGGTGTGAGAATTCCTTTAGAATTAATACTGATACTGGTATGAGATGGAGAATTTGCAACATTGATAGAATCATGTTTGGTAATCTCTTCATAACCCTCCACAACAATTTTAATACCAGAGGCGTGTTTAAGAACATGTTCATCATCCTCTTGTGAAGCAGCTGATTTTCCATGCTTTTTTTTCTTTTTCTCATCTGTTACCAAGAGTTGAACTATTGCACTCGATGTCTTTACCCACTCTGGTAAATATCTTTTATCAATTTTAATAGGACCTTTCCATTGTTTTACAAAATCAAAATCTTCTGTACTCAATTCTGATGTATATCTCGATAATTCATTCTTCATTGCTCCTTTACTCCAATTTTGTAATTTTCTAAAACACATCACCAATACACTTGAAACTTGAGTTCCATCCAAACAGTGACAATAAATAGGATGATATTTTGAATTTAAAAACATTTCAATAATGGAAGAAACTTCACTAAATGACAATGAAACCTGTTCCTTATACTTTTGTGTATAGATGTGATGAATTTTAATATTTTCATATTCACAAAATTCCTTTAAATCTGTTATTGGTTTTTCCGGTATCAGTGATATAATGGTTTTTAATTTTAACCTCTTTAGATATCTTAAATTTCTCAGAGTTGGATAACCTCCAACAAATATATTCTGAGCAATACATCTAAACCTAAATGGTGGATGTAAATGATTACATGGTTGTATGATTGGTAACTTGTCAGCCTTGTTCGGAGTCGTTGGTGATTCAAGTCTACTACTATTAATAATTGGTGATGCCGATGATGAAACAACACTAGAAGGATCGGAATGAATAGATGAAGAAGAAGCAGAAGTTTGTAGTGTTGCTGGTTGTTGTGGTGAAGAGGGTGAAAGAATCGAGCTTAGGTTGATCGTAATGCTTGTTGATTTTCTCATTTTTTTTAATTATTAAATTATTAAAATTGTAATATTACTGTCAGTCATTACAACAATCACTATTATTTGAAAATAATTTTCCATCTTCTCCAGTTTCAGAATTTGTTTTCTGTATCTAGACTTTCTTCTTCTTATTGATTTGAACAATTTCTTCATTGTTGGCCTTATTTGAAACTGTTGATGAGCTTTGTGGAGCTACGAAACGAGTGCTGATGTGACGCTTGGCAAGTTTCTGAGCTGCCTCTGATAATGATTGATATTGTTGAGTTAGTGGTTTTTGGAAAGGTGAAGATAATGGTGTGTTTGGTGTGGAAAAAGATCTGGTAGAAGTTGGAGTTCTGGAGTAGTTATATGTTTGATTTGGTGTCATACTTTCTCGTTTACGAATATTCTTACTGGCAGTGGCTGCTAGCTTTTGAGAAATAGCTTCTCTTTGGGGAGTTTCTGGAACTCTGAATGGAGATGATTCAATTGTACCCCATGTCATTATTTCAGCTGACTCTGATGGATGAATAATAGGTGTCTGTTCCAACATGTGACCATTTACAGTCATAGAGTTGTTAATTTGTTGACTAATTTTTTCTAACACCGATTTAGGATCTTCATCAAGGTCAAAATGCTTCTGTTCTTGAATAGTTCTTAAACTTTCATTTTTAGTAATAACTTGAGCAGATACACGTGTACCATTGTGTTTGATAATTTTGTTTGAGGGTTCTGAACTTCTCTTGATTCCTGCTGGATAGAACATTAGAGAATTCTTGTATTTTTCAACTTCCTCATCTTCATCAATTTGCAGTCGTTTTTCTAATGTTGTTTCATCCGAGTAAGCTATAATGTGATTATCATAATCATCGATGTGTTCCAACATGAGTTTTTCATCCTTGGCACTCGTTATCGATTTAATACTGTTATTTACATTTTCAATTGGTAATACCAAACGATTTACATTTGATTGAGCATTCTTATCATAAATCTTTTCAATTAATTTCTTATTTCGTATCTTCCATTCTTCCATGATTTCCGAGAATGAGGCATTATCCTCACTAGTATATTTGTTTAAAAATTGATCGAGTGACATTTTGTTTTCTTTTCTTTCCGAATCACTCAATAAATTCGGATAGTAATCTCGTTTAATTATATAATCAACTTTTTTTATATATTCCTCTTCGGAAAGTATGATCTTTCCGTCTTTCGATCGAAGCACAACATCCTCCTGCTCATAATGTGCTAAACTAAGTAGTGATGAAGGTGTTGAAAATTTCCTAGTTGACGATAATTCTCCCCTTTTGCTTGTCGACATTTTTTAAAATTAATATAGTCAAAAGGAGGTTTCTGTTCTCAATTCCACATCAGCCATTTACTTGAAGTTCCTGTTCAATGATAGCCTAAAAATCAAAAAGCGGCAAAAAGGCGCTTAAAAAAGTGGTTTGAAAATTGTTCTTAGTAGTTTAGGTAAATTAACCACGGGTTTATTAGTAGAGGATAATTCATATCAAGTTAAATCATTGGCTAATTGAGGAATGTCCCATACATTGACGACAAACACCACATTTGCATCCACAAACTCCTTTGCTAAAAGGTTCGTTACATTGAAGATGTAAGATTTTCTTATCTTTTTCGGCAATCAAATCCTTCCAATTATTAGTAACAATTTGTTGTTCCTTTTCATTCTTGTCAATAAGATCCTTAAGGTACTTCACTTCATCTTCAAGGTGCTTCACAAATTCAGTAAGATTGCTGATTTCTCCTTTGTGATCCTTTTTCAAAGATATCATTTCACCTCGGAGGGTCTTAATTTCTTCTTGATGCTTCTTTTCTGTCTTCTCTGTTTGATCCTGTTGCTTCTTTGCCATTAACTTCATTTCACCTTGAAGTGTCTTAATTTCTTCTTGATACTTCTTTGCCATTAACTTCATTTCATCTTGGAGTGTCTTCATTTCTTCTTGATGCTTCTTTGCCATTAACTTCATTTCACCTTGAAGTGTCTTAATTTCTTCTTGATACTTCTTTGCCATTAACTTCATTTCACCTTGGAGTGTCTTCATTTCTTCTTGATGCTTCTTTTCTGTCTTCTCTGTTTGATCCTGTTGCTGCTTTGCCATTAACTTCATTTCACCTTGAAGTGTCTTCATTTCTTCTTGATATCTGTTCCTCTCCTTAATGTTGTCAATTCTAAATTGATCAAGAAGACTGATGAAAACCTCCATATTTGCTTGAGAGTTATGATGAGCGTTTGGTATGGTAGCTTGAAAAACACTTGCTAACTCTTCCTTTGTCTCATTAGTAACATTGGTGCTTTCATTACTAGGGGTAGTTTCTAACTCTTCCTTTGTTTCCATAGCATCATTAGTACTATCATTAATAGGAGTTGGGGAAGTTGCTACCTCTTCCTTTGTTTCTTTTGTAGGTTCACCGTTGTTAGTGTTCATAAAGTTTGCTGGTAATGAATTTTGGTGTTGTTGCACAATTTGAAGGAGACAATTGAACAATTTTTTCCAACTTTGCTCTTTGAAGTAGAGAAATGTGTGAGCAGACTTCAGGTTGGTTTCTAAATATTCCAAAGCAGCCTTCTCAATTTGACTATTGGTAATACCATTGTGAGAGGACGTAAACTTCCCAGTAATGGAGGATGACTAGTAAGGCTACTTTGTGGTTAGTTTCGGAATATAAAACTTCTTTCAAAGCCTTACTTAATTCCTTTGCAGAAGAAAAATCAAACTCTAACTCTTGAGTGATTCCTAACAACCTATGAATGATACTGAATACAATCTTACGAGTGTTACTATTATCATATAACTTGTTGATACAAGTCGAAAGCATAGCGGTGTTTTCAGTTGTGAGTTTCATCTGGATTCGTTAAGGATTGATTTTGAGCTGTTTTTTTTGTTTTGTTATTGCGTTTCAAATCAAGGCTGGAAGAACAGAACATGCTGCATTTTACAATGAATGGTAAAATTGGTGATTCTATTGAACAAACGTTTTAATTCATCAAAATAATAACATCTTTCGATGATACAAGACTCCCAAGTTTGCTCTCGGTTAACGAAATTCTTGAAATTGTATGCTTCTCCTATGGTTGGATATCAATTAGCTATTCCTCTTGAGATTTAGCAATTAGATCAAGATGAACTATTTGAAATGTAAGGAAGATGAATTATTTTGACTTCAAGGAAGGAGAATTGAATATTCGTAACGAACGCAACCTATCCAATGAAAGAGGAACCTCTTAATATAACCAAACTTTCTAATATATTTACAAAATATATGTGATTTACATGACTACATAAAGTACAATGATTAAAACGAGGATGAGCACCTAAGATAGAAGTCATCCCAAACCGATTTACCACTAGATTCCACACTTGTTGAAGTTTCTGCTTCCTTGATATGAACAATCTTTTCCTCTTGCTCCTTAATGGTTTTCTTGGCTAAATCAACCATGTCTGGGAATAATTTAGTAAAGATGTGATTTTAGTTATTAACTTCATATCTCATCAGTGCCAATTTCTTCTTTTCTTCACTCAACCATTATCCTAGATTAGTTTTCCTATCAAAATCAAATGTTTGACACAAATGTAAAAGGTCTCTTGAATGCATCACACGCTGTCCTAGCATACTTCCATAGATTGAATCATTTTCCAAAAAGGAATCCTTTTAATATCGAATCAATATTCCACAATGGATTCCAACTCTCCTTATGAAAATTACTATTACCCATACAAGTTGGTGTGTTAGTTTAAATCTTCCATTTGGGTGTAATCATTTCAATTCCAATCATCAATATTATTATTTGATTTCCAATCATCAATGGAATAATAATTATAAACAAAATCTCTTATATGGATCATACGGAAGTAAAATGCCACTCAAATATTGTTTTCCAAACAAAGGACAACATTCAATGTTCCATAGGATTTTTCTTGATTAATTGTAATTCCTTCTTTAATTATTAAAATAACATGCAGTAGCCACGTTCATTCTCTATTTTTTTTCTATTTCATTTTAAATATTAAATATCTGACATCCATGATATAAAAAGCAAGGATTTGACAAGGAAGGAATAGTGGAACTTGTGACGTTCCTTATTTTCTTTATGTTCCAATACATTTCATGTCTTTCCAGAATTTACAGTTAAATGTTCTTCCTCTCCTTTATGTGAGTGTCCTCCATTACTATTCGAAGATCCGTGTGAATGTTCAGAGAAAACGACCAAAACACGAAAAATCTGTAAGAATTGTGCTCGATTTTGTAAATTTTTCATTCTTGCCACCAACTTTGATCGATTTTTAATTTTAAATTCAGAGCAAGAATGGGACCACACGGTTCTTAATGGTTATCATCTAATCACATGATATGAATGGATATGAATTCAGTATTAACACTAACAATAGATGAATCGTTATAATGATGTTATTTACACATAAACAGC
Organism: Naegleria gruberi; assembly: GCF_000004985.1. Lineage (NCBI taxonomy): Eukaryota > Heterolobosea > Eutetramitea > Acrasida > Naegleriidae > Naegleria > Naegleria gruberi. Next base: position 70,286 of record NW_003163289.1, read on the forward strand.
TGTCAAACCGAATGTTGTGATCATCATGATGACTAGGTGATGATTCATCAATGAGCTTCTTTGATCCATCTTCATCTACCTCATTGCGATCATCAGCTTCTTCCTCTGCTGGTTCTTGGATCTTAGTGCCTTATTTCAAAGGGAAAACACCAACACAAAGGAACGCTCAATACGTTTGAAAATATATCAAAAATTAGGAAATAAATTCCTTATCAAACAAGGAGTGATGGCTATGAAGTTGAATGCAGAGTTGATGAGGAAGATTTAATGGTGGATTGAGAGCTTGGTTCTGATCCTCGGAATCAGATCATGAGGAGCAATTCATAATGGATCAACAAGAAGAGGGTGCAAATCTTAACAGATCGACATCAGTTGGTGAGTTGTTTGATGATATTGGAGGTTTTGATCGAGCTTTTGAAACATTCCTAATTTTCATGCTTATACTGATGAAAGTCTAAACAAGCCTGTTCATTACAAGAAGGAAATGGACCAAAGCGCTGGAACTAATCGAACAGCATGTACGTATTACTTTAATGTATCATTCAACTGTATCAGCGTTTACACTCAAAGGATAAGATTGTTCTTGGTATTGTGATATGGAGAAAACTCTCCACTCACCAATAACATTGTTCAACTCGTATAACGGAATTCATTTAGGTATGTTTTTTGTTTGTTTAAAACAAGTAATTCATCAGTATAGTTTTGCTGTCATTGTCAAGGTCCTTGAAAAGCAAGATAAGTTGTACATTCATGTGAGGCCAGTTAGGAATGGTGTGACAGCCACTCCATTTCTCCTAGTGAAGTACTTGGTCCTGCTGTGCTTGTCAAGGATATCAATGAAAAGCTTATGCTAGACCCTTTCTTAAATGTCATGCAATGCCATTGTACAGCGATGAAAACGACCTTCCCATTATAGAGATTGACAAAATTTAAAAAAATGGTTGCCAAATTATTCTCCACAAAATTCATCAAAAACTTAAAGACAAACGGAAATGGTGATGAAGGGAAGGGGTTTAAAAGCTGGGTAAAGTTGAATCTCAATTAATTTCAGTTCAGAAAGGTAATTTGTGAAAACTATTTACTATTATTGGTTGTGCCTCCATTAAATATTTCAATATCCTTCTTAGTTTGGAATTTAAAGTTCTTAAATGGATTGTCTGCAGCCTCTTCCTCATTTTCTTGACCAGTCTTTTCCTCTTCTTCATCTTGGTCCTCTGGCATTTTATATTGATTAAAATAGGAGGTATCCAGTTTGGATTGCAATTTAGGAATGATTGGAGGAACTTCATTTCTAATAAGAGCCCAACTGATATCCTTAAAGAATGCATGGGTTTTGATATCTGAAATACCATGCTGAGCTCCCAATCTTTTATCTTTATCTGTTATCAGTAATTGTGTCATCAAGTCTTTGGCCTGTTTACTCACAGGATATGCTGTTTTAGATGGAAAAGTGACTGGATTATTCAAAATATTAAAGAATGTTTCTCTCTGGGTTGACCCCTTAAATGGTGTAAAACCAAATAGCATCTATTTCAATACAGAATTAGAAAAAATTTCTCCTCTAAACATACCTCATATAATAGAATACCCAATGTCCAAAAATCAACACAAGAATTATGCTTTTTGCCTGACAAAATTTCTGGAGAGAGATATTCCTCTATTCCAAAGATTAGGCATTCTAAAGTTAAAACTGAAACTTACCGGTACCAATAAATGAATCAAATTCCTGTATCTGTTTCAATTCGACAATACTTTGTTTCTGGGAGGAAAAGAAGGACTTTACAAGAGTTGGTGTAACTTGTTGAACTGATTGTTTTGATAAATCAAAATCGGTCAATCGAATATGACCAGAATGGTGAAGAAGTAAATTTTCTGGTTTGAGATCTCTATAAAGAAATCCCTTCATATGCAAATATTCCAATGCCAATACAACTTCAGCTGCATAAAATCGAACTGTTGGTTCAGGCAAACATTTGTTTGGCTGCTTTTTCAAAACTCTATCAAAGATTATTAGATAATTCTCTTAACAACTTACTTGAAAAACTCTCCTCCTGCACAATATTCCAAAATGAAATATAAATTCTCTTTTGTTTGGAAAGAACAAAATAGTGTTGTAATAAAAGGGTGGTCAACCGTTGCTAATATTTCTCTCTCTAAAAATCATTAAATCATCATGCCAACATAAAGACATACCTGTCAAGACTCGTTTCACTTTGTTTCTACTTATCATTTCCTCCTTGTTCAGTATTTTCATTGCAAAATAAAGATCTGTTCCTTTCAGTAACACTAAATAAACTCTTCCAACATCACCTTTTCCAATTAACTTTAATTTTTGAAAATCATCAACACCCAATTTAGAATAATCAATCTTTGGACGGCCACAAGCAACTGGTAATTGTTGTGGATTCTTTGGTGGAGGTAATACACCAATTCTATTTCTTGTCTCTTCGGGAAGTGTACTCTTCAACTTTTCATCTTTTGTATTTTCCAATCTATCCAATTCGATCTGTTGTGTGCTCATCTGTTCAGCCATTATTTCCTCGAATGACTTTCCACTATTAGATGTATAAAGGTGATTGGATGATACTGGCAGTGGTGTGCCAGTGCCCAATGCATTTGACGAGGAAGATGATGGAATCATTTTTTACTGTTGAATCTTGTTAATAAAAATACTTTTTTTAATAGATATTTATACCATATTCGTCACGTGATGAGCGCCAATGGTCATATTCTTTTATAAATTTAATATTAATGCATATGAATCAGATTGCTGCTTTAAATTAGTATTATCTCGATTGTAAATTTAAATATTAATCAATATTAAAAAAATGAGCCAAGATGTAGAGAAAATGAACTCCTCGAAAACATCATCGGAAGATACCAATATTCAACAAGAAATCGAAAGTCTTATGATGAGTAGAAATAGAATCGAATTACCATCGGTAGTTACTATTGAATCTATTTCTTCTTCGACTTTGAAAATATTAAATTTAATTTTTATTGATGAAGAGTCGAAACAATTCAAGACAAAATATATTTTAATGTTAAAATCTAATTATAATGAATTTATTAATTATTTTGTTCAACAAATTCAACAATCAAAGTATGTAGAATATACTAAAGTTTTTAATATTAATATTTGTTTAGATCCACTCCTCAAGATATTGTATTCGGAATATGTATGCTAGGAATTATTTGTTATATTCTATCTATTGAATCTATTAGTTGTGGAAGTGATAGTGAATCTATCAATAATACCTTGTTGGAAATCAAGAAGAGTACTGATATTCACTTCTTCACTCTTGTACTTTCACAAATACAACAACTTCAAGCTAAAAACCACTTTCTTTTGGTTTATCATCAATTGTTAAGCTTGCTCATTGATAATGATCGCACAAAAAGATTCGCACTCGATCAAACAACAATCCAATATGCCTATCAATTCATCATCAAGGATTGTCAAAAGTTTATTACAAGTGTGGATAATATTCAAAACATTTTCATGGTACTAGATGTATTTGATGTTATATCTGAACTTGCTCAGCTCGATTGTAGCAGCAACGGAATTATTAATTATGTTGTTATGGCCATGCAAAATGGCTTTAGAGATGTAATAGATATAATTGTTGGTTGGTTCTTGGATCGTAACACAATTTACAAACAAAAGATTAGAATAGGAGAGTCTTTGGAAAAAATCCCTTCTGCACTTTGGGAAGGTAAACACTTGGATTTTACTGGTAATCTTATCCAAAGATTTGTAAATGACATGTCATCATTAAGTGATGAAAGACAGTATCAAACATTTGTTATTTGCTTGAGATATCTAGTTTCATCTCTTAGTACTACTACATTTTATTCAATTCTAAATAGAAACAAGACTATTATTTCAGCATTATTAGACAATCTATTTGTTACATCTTTGTCTAAATTTACTGACAAGAAGAAACAAGTTTGGAAGTCTATTTCTGACTGTGTATTAGTGTTCTCTCAAAAAGTAGTATCACACAGAAAGTCTGGTGATAATAGTTCATCTACTAAAACTATGGAATCAGAAGTTGTGGAAAAAGCAATGTCATATATTGGAAACCTTTTATTACTCACTCCTCATGAAGAAATCATTCCTGAATATTTTACATTCATTCAAACAATTGTTAAAGAGCATGAAGCATTCCTTTCAAAGCCAGTTATCAAAAAGTTTGTTTTGGACTTGTCCAAGTTTGCTGCTGCTCTCACAAATATTGATATATTTGTCTATTTAGAGTTGGCCAAAATATTTGACATTATTTTCAACAAATTTTTCAAAGCTAATTGTTTGGAGATTTTGAAATGGGTTGGGGAAGCGAACTTTGACAGACTCTTTATTTTTGGAATGATTGGTTATTCTATTGATAAAGGTAACTCGAGCTTATACAAAGAGTTGCTTGATAACGGTAATTGGATAAATGATATGGTAAAACAAGACGAAATGACTTTTATTGAAATGATCAAGAAATTAAGAGCACTTTTCCCTAAATTTAAACAAGATCTAGATGTGGACAATGTTCTCAAATTATTAGTCACTATTCTAAATGAATACATGGCTTCGAGAGATATTCAAAAGGAGATTTTGTTATGGCTTCATCTTATTTATTCATTCGAAGAAAAAAGTCCAACTGAAGTAGTGCTTGATACTTTGCATTCTATCTTAGAAAGTGATTGCTCTGTTGAAAACAAACTCACTGTGTTAAAGATTGTGGTAGAATGTCTAAGCAAGATTGATACAGACAAGTACAGCATGTACGGAACAACTCAACTTTTAAATTGTTTCTATAAGTGTTTAGAGAGTGGAAATGACCAAATATTCAATGAAGCAGTTGAAAGCATCAAAAGATGTGGTCATATATTAGTTGATGAATCTGCATCATCAGAATTCAAGTGGTTCAGATACTACTCATCACCTTTATTTGAAGAACTTCCTGATATCTCAACTTTGAATTATCATTTCGAAAAGCTTATTAGTTCTTTCGATAAGGTTTCTCAAGATCCTTTTATTTATAAGAGTGTTCCATTTGCCGTTTTGTATTGTGTTGTGAATAGACTTAAAACTCCATTCGGTGGTGCTATGGCAACATTTGAAGGGTTTGAAAAATTATTACAATCATTCCCAGAGAATGAAAATTTGCACTATTTTATTAGTGAACTCCAAAGACACGTTAATGCAATCTCTCTTGGTGTACATAACAATTTATTTAATGCGCAAATACTTTCTTTCTTTACAGGCAACCAAAAAGTTTGTAACGACTGGTTCAACAGGCTCCAATCCCAAATGTCTGGAAGAATTATCCACAATGGATTAAAGTCACTCATTACGGAAAAGGAAAGACCTGAAAGAATTGAGTCATTATTGATTGCCATCTGTACCACATTATGTGAAGAGTATTGTGATAGCGAGGTTTTGAATGGCGTTTTGTCTGTAATGGAAACAGAATTCTCCAAGATACCATCATTCATTCAACTTGCAAAGGCATTTATGGAAGAAAGTCAAGGAAGATTTGAGCAAGCTCTCCAACATTACCAAAGTGTCACTAGCTTCTTTGATGAGAAGAACAAACTTAAAATTAACGATAGAATTTTATTGTGCCAATTCTATCTTAAAACCTCAGATAACTTTGATATTTTAAAGCTTGCCAATGGTTTAGATTTTACACCAGTTATGAACAAGTACATAGAATCAAATAGAAAATCTAAAGATGTTGATACAGTTGTTAAACACTCTAACAGACATGAAGAACTTATTGTTAGCAAGTCAGAAGACTCAAACAGTCGTTTCAAAGAATATTGTATTAGAAGATACCTCCACCAAAATGTTATTCCATTCGTTTCTAAAATGATTCCTATTCAAAACTTGAATAAGGTAAAGATCTCTCCTAAGAATGGAATCATAGTCAGAGTGGATCAAAATGAAATTGATTCACCACTCATTCAAGATCATTTAACCTGCCTAAATATACAAACAGCACATAATATCATTGATAACTTGGGTGTTAAGGATGAAAAGTCGGTTTTAAAGATTGATGAGTTATATGCTATTGATCATAAGGAGGCTATTCTCAAGCTTTCTTCACAAATTACTATTGGAAATAAGGAGCTAACACAAAACATGCCCTTCAAACTTTATACTTGGATTGATCAAAATCAAAAACTTTTGGATAGCGAAACAATAACCAAGATTGGTAAAAACTTAGGTGCTGAATTGTCAGAAACTCCATCTATTCCATCTGTTCTCAAGGCTATTGTAACAGTTTCTGAGAATTCTGTATCCCTATCACAAGACCATCTTCATATTGCTCTTGATTATCTCGAAAAATATGATACAGAAAATAAGAATAGACTGCAAATTTACAAGAATATACTCCAATATCAGAACAATCTCAGCAGACTTGAAGTCATCAAAATTGTTGCTAAACTCCTTGATGATCTTGAACATTTTGATGAAAATGAATTTAGCCAATTTGTTGAAGATATTGACTATAGAATTTGGATTCCTCTCATTCCTCAAATTTTCAGCTTGTTTGGAGAATACTATCCTTACATCAAGTCTGTTATTCTCAAGTTAGGGAAGCACAGACTTCAAAGTATTATTTATCCATCTGTTGTTAGGTACCTTGAGCACGCAAAAAATGGTACTGATATAATTGCTGAACTTAGAAAAATTAATCCAGAGATGGTGAACAGCGTTGTTTCCTTTGTTTTAGAGTGTAAGAGGATGACTCACACATGGTTCGATTTATGGTTACAAACCTTAACTGGTTGCAGAAAGTATCTTACCAAGACTGGTATAAAGAGCCAAAAATTTCAAATATTGCTCGAACAGACATACAACGTTACCATGAACGCTGAGCCAGAAAGCAAGGTAGAACAAATGTTCCAAATTCAATATCAGTCCATTCTTAACATGATTTATCATAGTTTATTGGAATTAAGTTATCGTACTGGTGAAATTACTGATGATGAAATTGATATCACCAAACAAAAATTATTAGATTTGACTCACCAAATATCAAGAAGCTCCATCTTTAGAGAATTCAATGCTGAGGATGTAGTTCCAAAGCTTCTCAACTATGAAGTTCTGAAGAATATTCCAATTCCAGGCTTGCACTTGCACGGTACCTCTAATGAAGATAGTTTGGTCACTATTGAGTCAATTAGTAGTAAGGTTAAAGTATTAGGATCAAAGACCAAACCAAAGAAAATTGTTTTTATGGGCAATAACGGCAAATACTTTAAATTCTTACTTAAAGGTAAAGAAGATCTCAGACTTGATCAACGTATGCAACAATTTATCGGTATTACCAATATGATTTTCAAGTATAGTGACAATCCACATTTGAGAAACAGAGCCTATGATGTTACACCACTTGGTAAAAATTGTGGTTTGATTGAGTGGATAGATAATACGCAAACTATCTTTAGTCTTTACAAGAAGAAAGACAGTATCTACAAGCCAATGGATCACTACTACAAGTGCTTGTTACCAATTATCAAATCTGAAAATATTACTAAGCAGCCTTACCCAACTTCAGTTTTAAAGAAGGTTTACGCTAAATGTAAATCCACCATTGATAAGGAAGAAGGAATTAATAGTGTAGATACTTTACAAAGACACATTCTCTTTAATCCTGCTCAAACCTCCATTAATAGCAGCTTTGAATCACAAAGAAACTTTGTATTGTCTACAGCTTGTATGTCTACAATTGGTTATCTTGTTGGTTTGGGTGACAGACACTTGGATAATATTTTGATGGACTCTTACACCAACGAAGTTATTCACATCGATTACCAAATTTGTTTTAATCAAGGATCAAACCTTCCTGTTCCAGAAATTGTTCCTTTCCGTTTGACTCCTTGCATTGCAATGGCTATTGGAGATGGTGTAATGAGAACAAAATTCTCTAGTGTTTGTGAAAAGACACTTTCTTCTCTTCATAAGGAAAAGAATTTGCTTTTGAAATTATTGATGACCTTTATTAGTGATCCACTTATTGACCAAACTTCTGATCAACAACTCTATTCCATCTTTGACAAGCAATTGGACTCTCTATTCTTGGAACAAGTCATTGAAAAGAAGGAAAGTATTTGTGATGAATTCAAGGCTACTGCAGAAGGTATTGCTTCTCTTGATATACTTGATGAAGTACCATCATCAGATCAAACTCAAATCGAAGAATATTGTCTCATTCTTGATAATAAGAAAAAGTTACAACAAGAGCTTGAACACTTAAGTGTTAGCTCCTTTGAAAACATTCCAATGTTGAAAGAAAAGTTAGAACAGGAACACTCAAGAATTTCTGGTGAAAAGTCTAATTTGAACACTTTGTTAGAAGATCAATTGAAGAAATTCAGCGACGAATCACATGCTCACTTCAACTTGTTCAATACTTTGAAATCTAGAGAATTTAACAATAACCATCTTGCTATTTCCATTTCTAAACCAGAACCTCTTTTACGTCATGTTCTTCCTTATCTTTCCATTGACTTTACTGATTACAAGTTGAGAGAAGCTGCCATAGAAGAGAAGCAAATGAAACTCAGAAATATCAATTTAGATCTCACTAACTCCCTAAGAGAAATTCAACTTATTTACAAGAGTTATACTGACATGGAATACATTAGTCATGATATCAAATATGTAATTTCCAACGTATTGCATCGTTTACTGATCTGTAAAGATGCAAGCCAATTTGATTCAATTATCAGGTCTATCTCTGAACCAGAGCAAGAGCTTGTTGAAATTATTAGAGAAGTTGATGACGAACTCGAAAAGATGAACAGGGATTTGGTTTATCTTGAAAATAAGCAAGTCAACCATCCACCTATGACTCAATATGGTCAACAAACTGTAGATTGTTCTTTATTATTGAACCAACTTATTGTTGAAGTTGTTGAAAGCTCAAACACTATGCAACCTTCTGAACCACAAGTCTATGATCTTTGTGATTGGTGTGGTTTTAGAAATCTCCTTAAAATTGAAGGATGTATCACTTTCTGTTACGACAGTATTCCAACCATTCAACAACTTACTCCAACAAAGGATCAATTAGCACTCCTCTCAACTGGTATTAGCAACATTACCAATGCTGTTAGACAATTTTTGGACAACTTAATGTTTGTTATTATTCCAGAGTTTATTACAGCACTTTCCCAATCTGATGCTGTTCGTCAACTTTTGGCTTCTGTTACTACACTTTTCCAAACTGCTGATATGAGCCCACAACAAAAAATGTTGGCCTATCAACTCAATATTAGCAACAAAGGATCTAGTGCTAATGTCTTGTGTTTAGCATTTGATTCACAATTCTCCCAACTAGAAATTCCATTCAAAGAATTGAGTTTAATTCCAGGTGTTTCTGATTTAATCATTGCCACCAAGTTGGATACTCTTAATGATATTTTTGTTGAATTGTTGAACTATAATCCATCTTACAACCAATCTCTGTTCAACATCCTCAATATTATGAAGGATCACATCGACACCTTTGTTGAAAAGATTACAGTCCCTACCTTGACTCAAACATTGCAACAATGGAATATCTATGACCCTTATGTTACCAATACCTTTAATAGCAACGAAGTTCTTGTGCACACTATTCAAAAGCTTTATGCAAACTTTGAAGAATTCGGTAATAATATGGTTCAAAAGCTATGTGCACCAAGAACAAAGGAATGTTTCATTCGTTTGCAACATTTGATTTGGAACAATCAATTTAGTGGTCAATTGAGCATCAAGAATAAGGATATTGTACACTGGAAGGAATTAATGCTAGAAAAGCTTGAAAAGTCTATCAAGCAATATGCCACCACAAAGGACGAACTCTACCAAGATTTGGTTGATTTGCAAAACTTAGAAAGCACCAAGTATCTTGCAATTTGCAAACCTCTCCTCAATGAGTCACAATTCAATGGCCTCCTTACAAATATTGCTTCCAGAAATATGAACTATGATATTATGCTCAAGACTATTCATAGCGAAATCCTATTGGCTAAGTCAATTCTTACTGTAGAAAAGAAAGATAGACAACTTCCATTTGATACTAGCGATATGGAATCAATCTATGGTAGTGAATGTTATGGTGTAATTAAGCGCTTATTGAGCACACATGAAAAGGAAATTCAATATAACAAGGAATACACAGATTTGACAAACCAAAAGGAAAGATATGATGAACTTCAAAATGATATTGCTGTTTTAGTTGAAAAGTTGAAGGAACCTGAACTCGTCAACGTTCAATCTAACCAAATGAATTATTCAGATCTTGTCAGATCCAAATTCATTGCCCCATACAAGCAATTAGCTAAGACAATTTCCTCCTACATGAATATGATTTCTCAATTGATTAGTGTATTGCAATCTATGATCGAACTGAGTAGCTTCCACAAAGTCTTTAGACAATACTTGCAAATGATTGAAGCCAAACTTACAAATCATTATGAAGTTGTGAATCAATACTTTATAGATTGTAATGATTCGCTTGAGTTTAAGAAAGACTCAACTGACTCTTTATTCCATTATCAACATCATGCTCGTCTCACGACAAGAACAAGAGAGCTTAAGAATTCTGTTGATGAAATGTTTGACTATACCATTGAACAAATCAATGAAATTTCTAAACAAATCGAAGAACAATCATATATTGAAAGTGTTCATGATGATTTACTTCCTCCTCAACAAAAGAATACTAACAATAATTATGATGGTAATTTCATTGTCAATCTAGTTGGAAAGAGACTTAATGAAGCTGACTCAGAGGAAAAGGTCAAGGCCATCATTTCCAAGCAAATCGATTTGGCAAGCAGTGAGGAAAACCTCTCAAAGATGTATAAGGGTTGGATTCCATGGTTGTAAACTAATCTTTCAATTTATAAAAGTTCATCTATTTTACAATCTTTCACTGTAAATTCTTTACCGTGAGGACTTTTGTCTGTATTTCTGGAAACATTTAATTTGAGTTCTAATGGGATATGTTTCGAGGTCAAACTTCCCAATGCAACACTCATCATGTGGTCTCTTGTATAATTTCGTATCACTACAAAATCCCACTCTGCTGAATTATCTTGTCCATCCACAAATATCTTAATTTTATCTTGCTTATTTTCGAAATGCTCACTTGGAAGCGAAATTTGATCCATTCTTTCACAATTAATACACTCCTCTAACACTGTACTTGGCTTATTAAATCTGAATTCAATTCTTGTTAATTCTCCAAAACTCAGACCCATTCCTAATGCTTTTATGAATGATTCCTTCAAAGTCCAATGTATGAAAAATCTCTCCATTGTTTCCTTTTTAATAGTTTCGTCTGTACAAACATCAAGTTGTTTCAGTAATAGTTCAAAATTATTATTATTTTCTTGAGAGGTATGCAGAGGATATAATATTGTATTCCACTCCCTATCAGTAAAACATGATCTCATCAAATCATAAAACTCAGTCAATGCCAAATTCCACTTATCATCAAGCTTGGTATCTCTCACATGAACTTCTTCAATATCCAATCCTAACACTTTTTCATTATCCTTTCCATGATAATAACCAAACAAAACCCACTGTCCCGAATGAGAAATATTAAAATCAATAGAAGATGATTCATTTCTAATTTTCTTAAGATATGGCTTTCCGTATTTACATTGTTCGATATTTAATAAATTTGTAATATCCTTTTTTAAATAGTATCGACACAAGGCTTTTCCGATAAGTGATCGGTAACGATCCAAAACCTGATAAAACCTTCCGATCTTTATTTGCTCCTGATGATTTAAATATTCATCGGAGAGGTGTTTGAATTGTTTGTCCAAGGCTTCTTGTTGTTCCTTCACGTTGAAGAGAAATAATTTCAAAGCAAAACTTTGATTCATTTTTTTAATAAAATTAAATTCATTAATTATTGAATATTACTAAATATTAAAGTATACTATTTAATTTCATATTAAAAGAGTAGATGGTTGTATAAAAGAGGAAAATTAAAATATCTTTTCAAAAACAATAGAAAAAAAAATGGGACAAGAACAAACAAAGCCAACATCATCGGAGCCTTCAACTCCATCAACTCCTTCATCAATTAATATTCCCTATACATCGTTTTCTGTTCCTAAAATTCAGGGAGCTTCATCTAGTGCCTTGAGAAAACTTTCAATCTTGGGAACACCAACAAAATCCTCAACAACACCAACAGGTGATCAAAAAACACAAAAAACCGGAGATGATGATATTATAGCTGTGGTGACTCTTGATGGACAGGGAGAAGCAAAAGTGGATGAAACATTTCCAGATGGAATTAATGATGTAATTGATAGTAGAAATAATAATGAAAAGGATGATTTATTAAGAGAATTAAAACAATTGGCAGAATTTTATCCTTTGATACGATCAAAAGTGGAACAAAAATCGTCAACTTTATCTAGTATTTTGAAATTTAATGCAAAGGATTATTTTTCTACATCTAATAATAATCCAAATGTATTTACTGATCCATCACTTAAAGAATTAGATTGTATAGATGCTAAACCTCTAGTGGATATTTGTGCAGAGTTCCAAACAAATGCTATGCATCAAAGTAAGTGTTTAAAATAGTAGTGGAAGAATGTAACATTCTGGTTTATTATAGATCGAGCTGTGGCCTTCAGACAAGAGGAAGTTTTAAAGTTATTGACAGCCACCTGTATAAAATCTAACAATACACACAAATTATTGGAAAGGAAGAATGCTGAATTGCAGAATGTTGCATCAGAATTAAGAGATGGTATGTTCACTTTGATTTCACATTTTAACAATTGATTTTAGCTGAAAGATTGAATAGATATGTGGAACAAACAAGAAAATATGTAGATTTAATAATTTTACAAGTTCAAGAATTGGAATCTCTGCTTCCTCATTCAGTAAGAGCATCAATAGATACACCTCTCTTTGAAAAATGTAATAGTGAACCTTTATTCTCTGAACCAACAGAACAAAACAATGCAATTGAAAAATAAATTAAATAATTTAATACTACAAGTTGACATATTTTACAATTGAGAATTCTTAATGTTTCTTCTTTCCAAGATTGAAAGCAAGAAAACTATTCACTGTTGGATCACCAAATATACAACCTAAAGTTCCATCCTCTTCTTCTAAAGGTTCATATTTTTCTTTATCAGTTGTTCGTTCATCAGCAGGTTTCAAATGTCTCATCCAAAAAGCTCTGTCATACGCTTTCAATAAATAGTATTCATATCTGTGATTGATTTGGAAATCTGGATCCACCTCAAATAATCCCTTAGCAAATAAATCTAGTTCCTTATGTGTCTTGAACAGCACACTCTTCTTTTTGAGATACTTGCTTGTTTCATTATTTTCACTAAAGAACTTTTGTTTGAAAGCATCATCCAATTCAAATTCCATTTCTCCACAACCGTCTTCTCTCAAAGTTTTAACATAGTTTGCAAGAGGAAGAGGGAATGAATTTAATGAATCTGATAATCCCAAATTTTGTAAAATTTCATCTATGAATTGTTGGCAATTACCAGTCTAAAGATGCATGTCAGAAATTATGATTGTCTAAATACTTACACCACCCTCTGGTTCTCCCTTTTGTTGTTTATAGAAAACACCAGTATTCCACTTCACAATAGTTTCGGCAAGTTTATCTCTTACGAAATCCAATTCATCCAAACTAGCAATACTTTCAATATCAGCACAAACTAGGGCATAATTACCAGTAACAGTACGTGGAATACATAATGATGAATTATTCCATTCAATCTAATAAAATAATTATGACTTGAAATTCCCAATAACTATAAACATACCTTCCAACATCCAACAGATAAAGCAATATGGAAAAATCCAAATGGTGCCTTTCTCTTTTCCATATCTACAAATGGTGAAATCATCTTTTTCAAATTCTTTTCCAATGAATTTTTGCTAGTTTCAGCAACAATAAGTTTGATTCTAATTTTGTTATTATCGAGCTCAGTATAAGGATTTTGGAAAGGTAATCCAGAATCCGTCAATTCACTAGTATCATCTTCGTCATCGTCATCAAATTCGTGATCATTTTCTCCGTTAGCACCACTACTTCTACGAGGTCTACTACTACTAGCACTGGCACTAGCATTACCTTCAACAGAAAGTTCTGAACCACCAATAGGTGAAGCAGAAGCTTGTGAACTATATTTCATTGTTGCTCTTTGAATACCAGTTGGTTTAATCATCTTTAAATCTTTAATTGACCTTTGCAGTTCCTTTGCCTTTTCAAAATTTGTATGTAAATAAATTTCCTTTAATCGATTCTTATCAGATAATATTGTTGCAAATTTATCAAGACTTTCTCCTTGTAATTTATCTCCGTAGAGAGTTTGTAATTTTTGAATAACGACCTTCTTTCCACTATCTTCATCAGCCTGATTAAAAGTATTTAAATCATTATTGGTAGTGTTGGTACTTGGTCGACTCGGATTTATTCCCATCTTGTGTTGTTGTTGATATTGTTATTATTATTATTTGTTGATTGTTGATTATTATATAATTAATTATGATGTTATTGTACAAATGGTGATGAAATACAAAAAACACCAATTCCGTATTATTATTGCTGTTGTTATTAATACTACTACAAAAAATTTAAGTAATGATGATGATGGTGTTGGTGTTGGTGAAAAAACAAAAACTCTTCAAGTTGTTTCTTTTCCAAGTTGTTGAAATTTTTTCTAAAAATTCATCTTTCCAACTTTGAGAATCTCAAAAATAGCAAAATGAAAAAAACATGAATTTTCAGAACAATGAACAGAGTTTATCAATTTACTAGAGAACTATTGGGGAGAGATGTATAATCTTTCCAGAATTGAAAATGGAATACTTGTTTTATTGTTTGCCATTTGATTTGATGCAAATATCATACCCAGAGTAGAGAACATTACCCATGGCACAAATCTTTTTCAATTTACAAGGTTTGTCAAAATGACATACATTTTTTGGATAACCAGCTCCAAATCTGAGAGCAAACTTGTCCCATTGCTCCTTAACTGGATTCAATTGATTGAAAATTAAGCCGTTAATTGAGGCAGGAGATAGATCAGTAAGGCCATATCCATTAATAAAATCATATTCCATTGACCAAGTAATTTTACCATCGAGATTGGCTTTAGTCAAGTTTGCAACAAAGGTAAAGATATTTTCGAGTTGGAAAGTTTGCTTATTGTACTGAACAAGTCTGAATGAAGGATTATGTTCTTCCCATTGAGTGACAGCAGGTGTTACGTAGGCAACTCCAGTTGGCTTGGTTGAGGTAGCAACATCTTTGAAAACCTTGAGGTGATCATTGTGAGTGTGACCATAGAATTGACCAACAAGAATGGAGCTATATCTTTCAACAATTTTTGACATGCCCAAATTGAATTCTCCAGTACTTTCCTCCAATGAGCTACTTGTAGAAATTCCTGGTGGAATGTGACCGAGGATAACAACCTTTTCATTGGCAGCTTGAGCAGCAGCCAAAGTAGTATTAAGCCATGCAAGTTGTTGACCTGGATCTTTATCAGTTGTGGAAAGGAGCCAGAAATTGAGAGGATTACAAAATTGAGTATTAATAACAACAGCTCTAAATCCAGGTTCCAACAAGACTGTATAATAACCCATTTCTTTGAAGGAATTGAGGGCTGCAGGTCCATCTGGGAATGAATTAAAACTGAATTGGAATGCATCACCAACAGGATGTAAATACCAAGCATTCTTTGATGGATCCAATGGTGTTAAATTAATCGGTGCCATGTCATGATTGCCCATTGATGGAATAATTCTATTTTGGAATTTAGATCCAGAAAGTCCTGATCTAAGAGCATTAGCAACCAACAATCCATAATTCAAATTATATTCCTGATTGTAATTCCAATCATCATGAGCCAAATTATCACTATTACAATAAAATTACAATAAGAGTTATATCAATAATTATTAATAAATATACGAATTATCATTTCAATATATCAAAAACAACAATATTAGCAACTACTAACCCTCCATAAAACACAAAACTAGCCTCCAATGGATAAGTCTTTATAAAATCCAAAGCACTCATAAAAGTTTCCAATGGAATATCACACGGACCATAACTTCCAAATCTTCCAGCCTTTGTAGAATTACCAGGCGATGATTTTCTACAACAAATCAACTCTCCACACTCAACACTAGATCCCTGTGAATAATCAGAGTCTAAATGTGGATCCGTCACATGCCAAAAGAATCCACTATTTGATGAAGAACCACTATTGATTTTAATTATTGGTGAAGCTGATTGAACATTTTCCAACAAGAAAATCATGAAAATAACCAACAACAAGTAAATTGAACCACTAATAACAATCCTATTCATGTTGTTGATCATCAATTGTTTTTTTTGTAATGATGATTATGTTGATGACTTATCGCACATGCAACAGAATCACTTTGTTCTGAATGGATATTTGATGTTGTTGAAGAATCATCACATCTAAGAATCAATAATTTCTCAATATAATATAATTAATTTGATAAAAAACGATGAACATATATTGAGAAGTTGGAACAAGATGATCAATTAGAAAAAAATAACAAACTGTTAGCTGTTGTTGTTGTTGGCATTGGTGAATAGGAAAGAAGAAGAATAGAAAATGAAATTAGTGTTGTGTTCCGATTTACATTTGGAATTTAAATTGGCTCGTGTGCCACCACTGTGTCCGAGTAGTAATAATTGTGGAGAGGGAAAGATAATTGCCTTGTTGGGTGATATTGGCAAGCCTGGATTACCCACTAAGAGTTATGAAAACTTTATTGAACAATGTGTTCAGGAGTACAAGTTTGATAAGGTGTTGATAATTATTGGAAATCATGAATATTATGGAGGGTTAGTAGTAGTTTAATATTTGAAATGGGTCAAGTGATAAATGAAATTAGTGAATATTTTGAGAGAAAGAAGGAAATTAAGGAAATTGTAAATAGTTATCCATCTGAAAAGGTATATTTATTGGATAGAGATAGTTTATTAATTGAGGAACAAGATAAAAAGATTAGAATTTTAGGATGCACCCTGTGGTCTAATGTTCCTTCGAGATATGAAAGAGACATTTCAAGTGCTATTAATGATTATAAGGTTATTAATATTAAGGATGGTGATAAAGCACCTCGAGTTCTCACAGTTGAAGATACCAATAGATTCCACAAGGAAGATGTGGAATGGATAAAATCTCAGTTGGAAATGACTAAGGAGAACAATGAAATAGCTGTAGTATTGACACATCATGCTCCCCTCACACAAGGGACATCTCATCCAAAGCATGATTCATCCATTTATAGCTATGCCTTTTCAACTCATTTGGAATCAATAATTAAGGAAAATCCTCAAATTAGGGTTTGGGGATATGGACATTCACATTACACTAATTCAATTCAATGTCATCTAACACAGGTAGTTAGTAATCAACTTGGATATCGTGTAGAGTTGGATAATGTGAATGGATTTGATCCGGATTTTTCCATAGATATCTAAAGGTCATTGTGATCAACCATTTATTGAAGTTGGAATACTGTATTGATGGACTTTGGCCTAGACCATTTCACTCCGCTGGTAAAATCTTTTTGATTTGTTTTTCAATCAATTTAATTATTGAATCCTTGATTACAACATTTGAATTAGAAATGTTTTGGAGTGTGGTTATATCCAATCATTTCTGGAATGCACAATAATTCGTGGCATTACAAAATGGCAACGTTGCGAACAGTTAAATTCACAAAGTTAGTGGAGAGATCAACACCCAAAAAAAAATGGAAGAAACAGTTCTAATCAATGGCAATAGAAAGGCCAACTCTTTATCCACTCCGTTTGCAAAGGGAAAATGTGTCTTCTTCACCTTTTCAGCTGTTGGAGTCTTGTTGTGTGTCATTAGTTCTTTGGTGTTAAATTCGATCATTTTCAACATGTTGAACGGATCAAATTCTCATCAAGTAATTTCCTATAATTCTACAGAGTTTCCTTCCCTGACTGTCCAACATGTAGCTTCTGAATTAATCAAAAAGGGACAACCTGTTGGTACTTGTTCTTATGATCTTGGTAAAGTTTGTCCAATTGAGTTGCGCAGAGTACTTGACTCTATTTTACAAACCTTGAAGACAACCCAATCCAATTCTGAATTGATTTCACATGTTAGCGATGTTTCCATGTCATTATCAATTTTGATTCAACACATCAAACAAGGAAATTCTCAAAAGATTATTTTCAATGGAATTGTTTCAAACTTTCCAATAGTTTACTATTCTATTGAATCGGTTGACATTTTACAAGCAATTGGAGAGAAACCATTGGAAGTCAACGAAAGTTTCAAACTGATGGGTGCTAAAATTATTTACTACGAAGCAGATGATGATGAAGCAACCTCTAGAAGTGTTGTAACATTTGTTAGATCTAGTCCAACAAATGAGGGAACATTCCTTCATCAATTTAAAACAGTTCTCCTTACAATCAATCAAAATCAGTTGAAATCTACCATTAATGTTGATAATTCAACTGTTGGATTCAATATTGACTCAAATTTGAAGGTTGATGATGAATTTAATGTGAAATATTTCAGTATTGGAATGACTGACAGTGATTCACCAGTAATTACACTTTATTTCAACTCTGTTTCAAAAGGATGCCAAGCATCTGTCATCTCTGTACAAAATAACAAGTTAAATACACTCAATTCTTTACAACAAGGTCCTACAAATGTTGGTTGTAATACTGGTTTGAAGAGTTTCACCTACGATTCGAATACCATTTTGATTTTATCTGCATTTTCATTGGCTGCCATTACTGTTAACTCACAAAGTGGTGCTCTCACAACAAAATCTCTCAGATTTAGTTACACTTCTTATAGAGGTTTAGAATTTCAACGTAAAATTAGTATTAACTTTATTGGAAATGATATGAAACCTAAAAAGGGACAAGTAAGGTCTTCCAAATTCTTTATCATCTATTCCAATGAAGCAAATGGTTTCAGTCAAGTCATGCCAATAACATTTAACGGAAATGAGTTCGACACTGCAAGAATTATTCCATTCTCCAAATCAATGAAGAATATTCAAGGCACATACTTTGATACCTCAAATATCAATTTAATTTTCCAACAAGATGATGAATACAAGTCCATGAAAGTCACCTTCACCAATGAAAAGGAACAATCAAGTGGAAATACCTATTTAATTGAAACTCCAATTGAGGGAATTGAATTATCTTTGAAATCTATTTCACCATTGGATTGGTTAATTAGAGCACCACCAACCAGTTTATCAGACAACTTTATTATCTCTTTACTTGTCGATCCAAATAGTTTAGATTTCCAATTAGGTCAAATGTCTTCATTGAGTACAGTTAATTTTATTGGATTAGCTCTTCAAGATGCCAAGTCAGGAGATAAATTGCATATTATGAGTGAGGGATTGACACCATTAGGAACCTTTGATAATGATCAACTCATTCCAGGAATGGAATATTATGTTTCGGGTTCAAATGGTATTTCTCTTGAACCTTCCTCTTCTAGTGAATTAAAGGTTGGAAAGGCAATTTCATCCAGTCAATTAATCATTTACAAACGCTCTTAGTAATAATAACAAAATAAACAATTCAAATTCAAGCAAGAATTTCAATATTGTAAAATATTAAAAAATCAAAAAAAATGCAAACACAGCGATCATCACTCACCAACTCGTCATCATCGGCGATTGATCATCATGATGGAAATTCTCGTAGTACTACCACGGAAAAAAATCAATGTATGGAAGAGTTAAAAGTTGTTGATATCTATGATTATACTTTTATAAAGTGGACAAAGAAGAATCCACAAGTAGAGAAGGATAAATCTGTTCCTGAAAGATTGAAAAGATTGGAAAATAATTATCTTACGCACGGAATGAAGAGAACAGTGGAGGCAGCTATTGCTGTTAATATACATGGTCATCCTCATATTATGTTATTGAGGATAGGAAATAGTCAAAAAGGTTTTCATAAATTGCCTGGAGGAAGATGTAGAAGAGATGAAACTGAAGAAGAATGTTTGAAGAGAAAATTAACTAAAAGACTTGCACCAGAAGATCCGAACGAAATAATGCCAGAATGGATAGTTCATGGAGTTGTTTCTGTTTGGTATAGACCTAATTTTGAAAATTCATTTGTATGTTATTGTAATAATTTGAAATTAAATCCCAATTTTCATTCACTTGTTATAGTATCCATATTTACCAGCCCACATAACAAAACCTAAAGAAAGAAAATTAATTTATCTAGTCACTATTCCAGAATGTAAGTCAATCATGAAAATTTATCGAAAAATTAACTAATTCTCAATGTTAATAGGTACCATAGCATACCCAAGAAATTACGATTTTATTCCAATGCCATTCTTTGATCTTTATGAAAACTCTAAGAAATTTGGATCTATCATTAGTAGTTTGCCTCAAGTAATAAGCAAATTTGAGTTTAATTACATCTATAAAGAGAAATAATTTATTACACACTTAGTACTTTTTCTTTCCAAAGAGATTGGAAATGTAGAATTTTGTTCCTTCTTCATCTTCAGGTGGCACTTGTGTATCATCTTCTTTGTAAATCTTAATTGACTTATCGGCACAACCTGTAATTAATCTCGATCCACTTCTATCAAATTTACATGACAATACTGCTGATTCAGAATCAAGAGAACCAGCTTGAGGAATATTCTTAGTTCTACTAAAATGGTGACCGGTCTTCCAATCCCAGAAATCGAGGTGACCATTATCATCTGCACAAACCATTACACCATCACTATTTACATCCATAGAGTGAACAATAACATCCTCCTCATTACCCTCATAGGAGAGCATAAATTTACCTTCTGGACATTTCCATTTTCTTACACTATCTGGGGAAGCACTTGCAAATGTATATTCTGTTGGGTGAAGTGCAAGACTTCTTACTGATTTCTTGTGGTGTGTCAGTGTGGTACGAGTAGTTCCCTTCTTTAAATCCCACAATCTAATTGTTGCATCACTGGAACCAGTTATTATTTGTGGTTCATGTTCTTGCCCAAGAATTGAAGTTACTGTATTATTGTGTCCAGTTAAAAGGAATATTTCTCTAGTTGTTCTGATATCCCAGATACGGCAACTGCTGTCTCTTCCTCCTGTTGCCAAAATATCCAATGATGGGTGCAATGCACAGCTGTAAATACCACTCAAGTGACCTCTATATTGTCTAATACATTTGTTTGTTTCCAAATCCCAACATTTAACACTCTTATCTTCTCCTACAGAAAATAAATAAGGTGATCTTGCTGAAACAGCCAAACCTCTAACAGTAGATGCATGACCAGATAATGTTAATTTCAATTCACCTGATGCTAAATCAAATATTTTGATAGTTCTATCATTAGATCCTGTCACAAACCATTCATTACTAACATCCACAGCAAGAGTTCTAACCCAACCATGATGGCCAGTAATGACCTTGGTGAGCTTCCAGTTTGGATGCCACTGAGGTTTTTGTTCAATTTCTTTTCTTCTTCGTTTTTCTTGTAAAATTAATGACTTGGTAAGTTCGTCCTTTCCTTCAAGTGAATAATATGGATTATCAAAAGCAACAACTGCTGTTTGTGAATCCTCAACTCGTTGACTTTGATTCATAATTGTATTATTTAATGTACTAATTTGACGTTCATTACTATCGTCGTATAATTGGAGTGCCCTAGATGATGAATTATCGGATGTTGAATTATTAGAAACTTGTTCATGTTTTCTCTTGTTTAAAAGTGTTTGCTCCTTTTGAGGTTCCAAAGTCTTGATAACCTTGTTAATTTTCCTACTCAATAAATTATTTGATTGATGATCAGTCCTTTTAGAAGTACAGAAATTATACATTCTCATCCTAATTGACATTGGATCAACTGTAGGATATAAAGAATCCACTATCGATGAATCATAATTTCCAAATAATTTCTGTGCTTGCTCCGATCGAAGATTAATCCTAGCCTGGAGCGCCTTCAGTGTTCCTTCCTCTTTACCATCACGATCATTAATAGACATTTTTTAAATTTTTATTTTTGTATTATTTAATATTTTATAATTATTGAAGGTGCAGAGAAAGTTTGTTGTTCACTACATATTCTTCTTCAAATAGGAAAAGTAACAAGAGCAAACAAGGAGAGTAAAATTCTCTACCGTTCACAAAGGCACTTTTGGGAATAAATTAAGTCGTGTTGAAGTTGTTGTTGTAGTGGATGTTGAATAGCAGCAGCAGTCATTTACTTGGATCTAGAGGAATTATTCTTGTTAGGAGAGGTTGAGGATGATGATTTCTTATTTTGGTTTGTGGATGATGGTCTTTGAATTGTTCTTGGAGTTGGTGGTGGATTTGGAGTATTAGTTGAAGTCGACGGTGGTTTTTTCTGTTGCTGTTGTCGTTGTTGTTTTAGCTTCTTTCTGAAGACTTCATCTGCGGAGAGGATTTGTTTTTTCCTAGCTTCTCTCTGCTCTAGATCCTTATTGGCAATGATAAAACTTTGTTTTAATCTTTCTTTCCGTATTGTTTTCTTGTCCTTCTTTTGTTTTATCTGTTGTTTGATGTGATTCTATTGTTTCAATAAATTATTTGTGAATAAGCAAAACTATGAAATCAAAGTATCAAATACTAACCATCTTAGCTATCTTTTGTACTTTTTCAGTATTTCTCTTCTCTAAAATCCTATCGGCAATTTCCGATGCCTTATCCTTCTTCTCCTCTCTTGTTGTCTTGCTCTCATTATTTGATGAGTAGGATTTCTTTGATGATGGCTTCGTCATTTTTTTAGAAGATAAATAAAATCAAGAGCAGTTACAAAAAAATTGTTACTCAACTTGTTGAATTCAACAATAAACAACAAGAAAATTTGGCCAATGTGGTACAAGTGAAATAAATTGTTTTTTTTTATTCACTGAGGACTTTGCAAGCCTCTTCCATTTCTTTCAACTCTGAAATGTAGGCCTTACTTTTTTCTTCCCAGTCCTTTAATGTTGCGTCTTCGACAATATCCAAATCAAAATCTCCTAAACCTGGAGTATTAAATCGATAGTAGTAAATATCTCTTGTTTCTTTCATTAATTCCACTTGTGTTAACATTTGCTTGTGTTGTTTTTCTGAACTTAGTTGCAAATCAACGAGTCCATAAATTTGTGCCAGATTCTTCTTTACATTTCCTAAAATACCTGTCGATTGTTTTGGCTTATTCTTTGGACTTGAATCATTGACGAAATTCAATTCTTCTTCCATTGATGCTTGAGGAGTTGTTGCATTCTCTTGACTTTTCTTTAAACCTGTACCAATAGATACAAAGATGAATTTCGAATGGTCCGGCCATATCTGCTTGGCTTCGAATGCCGATACTACAGAAGGATTATTATTTACACAAGCACCATCAACGAAAGCTCTCTCACCCATATTCATTTCCTTAAAATATAATGGAGCTGCTGATGTACATCTGAGAGCTTTGTAATCATGAATGAAATTTCCGTGAATTGTTCCAAGGTAAAAATCTGGATGTTTCCTCTTATTGTCTGGGAATCTCCAAGGATCTGAATAGGATCTAAATATGAAAGGTGTAGATTCAGCATGCATTAACAAGTCATTATAAAATTCTTGTTCAACACCTTCCACAGGATTATTGGTATGAGTTCTCATAACGACTTTCTTAGTATCTTCACTCAAAGGTGTGAGTGTTGATAGGGCAAACCACATTGGTATTCTATCTGGGCTATTATTAATGTATTTTGTACCCACAAACTTTTTGAAAAACATTTCCAATTGCTTTTCATCATACCATGCCTTTCCCTTCATGGTCATAAGAGTTTTTGTTACACTAATATTTCCTTCCATTTTGAAAATTTGTTTTCCGAGTTGATGATAAATCTTTTTACATTCCTCACAAGTTAACCCAATTTGGAAAAGTTTGGCAAGAATTGCACCTGTCGAAGTACCACAAATCAAATCAAATATTTCACACATTTTCTTTTGCAATCTCTTTTCCATTTCCTCACAAATTGAAATCAAATTCAATCCTTTGATACCACCTCCATCCAAAATTAGAACATTAATTGCTTTGTCTTTTGGTTTAAGTGATCGGATTTGGTTATAGTCAGTTAAAGGTGGCTTTGTAATATGGTATGAAATGAATGGATTGTTTTTCAAAAATACAGGCTCTGGTATACAACCCACAGAATTTTCATTAATGATATAAGATGACAATTTCATAATAGGATCTAATTCTAATTGATAGTAGTGATTAAACCAACACTTTCTATCCAAGTTCTTCAAAAATACATAATCAAAAGGATATGTATCCTTAAAATCTGGAATTACTTCCAAAATGTTGGACAAAATCAAGTGTAACTGCTTGTATGAAACTATGAGCAGTGAGTCAGATTTCCAATTCTTCTCTTTTTTTAACTTTTTAAAAACATCTTTCGGAACCGTATATTTAAAAAGTGGGATTTCCCATTCTGGCATTTCATCAATATCGATATATTTCTTCTTCTTAGTTTGCTCTTCTTTTTCTTTCTGCAGCTCTGCATCACTGTAATCCCCACCTAAATATTTACTTCTATAGTAATAATATACATTCCAAAACTCTTCAATTGAGGGTATTATTGTTGGGAATTCTTTAAAAATCTTTTTTGATCCTAAAAGTGAAAATATATCCATTACGAATCGTATACTATTGATAGATATTAAATCAAAATATCGAGATGAATTATATTGTGACACCACTCGCACAATTCCTTCTATCATTACCTTGGTAGTGAGTTTTCTATCGACAGGAATTTTAAATCTCTTAGATGCTAAACTGGATTTGGACTCATGTGCAGAGGATGCAGTTTTTTCAATGAGATAAACCAATGAATCCTCAAAGAAGCATAATACTAGACCAAATATTCTCACAGCAAATCTTACATGTGAAAAGTAATCAGTTTTTAAATTGGTTACTTCTGTTATTTTGATGAGATCATCATGATCTGCCAATCTCACTGATGCACGTTTAAAATTGCCACTGTTCAAGGAGACAGACAATCTATTATCTTGATAATTCAAATTTGATGAAGAGGTAATAACTTCATCTGATAACACTTCAGGAATTGGCCTTGCTGGTAGTACTATTTTCCAATTATCAAAATCATCAACATCTAACAGTATCAGTTCTAAATCGATAAATTGCTCCGACGAGACATCATCTGTGCAATTCAACAGGTGTGTTTTCACATCGGAGAGAAAGAATTTTGCAAAGTTGGAATAGTAATAATCGTTATTTTCAACAACTTCAAAATCGTGATCGTCCCCTTCACTAATTCTTGTCTGTAGATTATTTAATTTGTTCATCCACTTCCTCATTACAATACTCTTCGAAACCTTTTCATAGATGGTTTCATAATCACTGAGTCCAACACTGGCAAGTGAAGATGACTGAGAACCGCTCTTGAACATATTGAAAATATGGGAAATATGTGAAGATTATTGTTTGATTACTATCAATTGTTTCCAAGAAAGAGAATTGGAAAAGACTAGTTGGAGAAGAGAGGTTGTTTTTTTTACTGTGTTGTTATTTTCTGTCCTTTCCAGCAATGTGAGGATGAAATAGAAGGTTGCACAAATAAGTGTGTAGCACTCAATAATTGGTGAAACAGTGAAAATTCAACAAACCTTCCGAACAATTTCCTCAATCAACCATTTCATTGTGTATTATTATATTAATAAGGCAGAAATGTTTCAATGTCTCTATTATTTCCATTTGTGCCTCTTTTCAAAAAGCAATAAAGTGTTTCATCACTACATTACACTATGGAAATCAAATTCAAAAAATGGAACAGAAATGTGATCCACTTTCTTTGTTACCTATTGAATTGGCGAGAGAAATTGCATGCTTTCTGGGTGATGAGGATTTGTATTTTAATATTACATTTGTTTGTGAGTATTGGAGGCAGGAAATTGCATTTCCGATCATTGCAGAATGCTATAGGAATTTGATGATGGAAATTAATGGTGAAATGGAGGAGAATTTGAGTAGTTTTAATTGTTTGTTTACAACAAAATATGGCAGAAGATTTCTCAGATTTAAATTGAAAAGTTTAGTGTTTGAATATTCTCGGAATATATTTCAATATTTGATAATTAACGATGAGAAAATGATTTGTGATGTAGACGAATGGTTAGGAATGGAGAGTTTTCAGAAACTAGTTCAATGTTTTTCTAGGAGTTTTCATTCAGAACCAAGAAATGAAACAATTCTGTCCAACTTATTAGAAAGAATTGAACGATTATTCAGTCCTTCTATCACAATTTTCATAACAAAAGATGACACTTCTTGCGACAATTCAGAGAAGGACAGTCAGATGTTGGAAAATCCTCTTTTATTCAATGTGTTAGAGGTAATCCTGTTTCAATGCTCAATGATGATCGAACAATGTCTCCAAATTTTTCAATCAAGGAATACTATCTGAAAGATGTATTCAAGGCACAAGTTCAATTATTTGATACGCCCAATCCTCAAGTTTACACTCGAATACCACACATGTTCTTTAGGAATTCTTCAGTATTGCTCCTAATATTTGATGTAACTTTGAAATCTTCATTTGAGAGGATTTCTCAAATCTCAAAAAATTATGTGGAGCAATTAAGAGAGAAAAATGAGCACCCTGAAATTATGATAATTGGAACGAAAACAGATCTTGATGAATCTTTGAGAGTTGTTTCATATAATGAAGCATTAGGATTGGCCTTTAAACAATTCGATGGTTCGCTCTATTTTGAACTATCCAACACAGATATCAAACAACCAATTTCAGTTATATGGTATTGTTTAATTCAGAGATATTTATTGCAACAGAGCTTGGTACACATCCAAACAGATCCAACCAGACTCTAAAATTGTTAACATTAAAACTATAAACCTTAAAACAACCGATTTGTTCCTTTGTTACCTTATGTCACATGTCAACTCCTCAATAATTTTCGAAATCCGTTCCGAGTCAGTAACAGAACGGTGTCGTTCAAGCTGTCCATCATCTTTAAAAAAACATCACAGTCACCAAAGTTGATTTCAAAGCAGCAAAACTCGCATTTTTGGCGCTGAGAACAACTTCAAACCATCATCACAAAAAGAGGCCAAATAAATCTCTCGAGAGCCTTTGTGGTTGTCCTATCGATATAATTGTTATTGAAAAACATCATCATCAAGAAGAGGTGTGTTGGACTGAAGAAAATTTTCACCTCCACCATCACTCCATCATCATTTGGTGTACAAATACATAGCAACAACAACAACATTTTAATTTATTAATTTATTAGTAGTAGTTTATAATAGATTGTGGATAATATGAGACAGTCCTCCGATATTACGATAGAACAAACTGTATCTCCACTTTCGGGTGATGAATTATCTATTGATACCAATGCCAACAATGTGGTATCTTCTATGGTATCATCTCCTATTGTGTCTGATCATACCATCATGACAAGAGAAGAGATGGCAAGAAGAAGCAAAAAGTTACAAATACTATCACTTTTATGTGATAATAGTTCTAGATTTGATATTTCCTATCATGCAGAGAAACAACTAAAGGTAAGCAAATTAATTTAATTATTGGATTTACATCATCATCAATTAAAAATTAGGCTCTAGAATCGATTCTTCAAAGTATCATAACGGAGAAGTGTGAGGGCGAATGGTTGGAATTAGGATTGTATCCTTGTCTTTTTCAATATTTATGTAGTGCTAACAAAGTTAGTTTAGAGACAATCAATCTTGTCAAGAAGGTTGTCATGTGTACAAATTTGACAGAACCACAAAACTTTTCATTATTTATGGATGTGTTTAACGATTTTGTGTATGAGGAACAAAATATAACAAATTTGTTATATTTACTTTATAGAATTCTCTTCCAAAAGGAAGATACTATTATGCAGGTTTGTTATCAACTTTTTTTGTTTTTTAATTGAATGTGAAATAGTTGTTTGTCAATAGATCTGGTGGAAACTTTTTATTAGACATTTACAGAAAGAGACTTGTAAAAAACACGGAAACAACTTCAAAGTATAGTCATGCCAGAAAGCCAATGGTAAAACAAAATGTCACTCAACATTTTATTAAATCTCCTCGACCAGTTGCTCCAACTCCAAGAAAGAGTGCATCTACTTCTCTTATCAAACCACCAAAATTATATACAGCTTCATTTAATAATAGTATTAATGCAGAGATTGAAAAGAATATTAAGAATAGAAAATCAACAACAGATTTTGGATCAATTTTTACATCACCTACAACTAGCGACAGTAATTTGATTAATCATACTCCAGGTACAGAAAGAAATACTTCTCCATCAAACATTCAAGAAGAAAAAAGTTCTCCTAGTATGACCCCTAGGGACTCCTCAATGATGTTTAAAGTACCACCACTTAAATTACCATCAAAGAGTCAGACAAATGCATCAGCAACAAGAATTCGAAGAAGATTGGATCCTAATTTGGTCAACTTGGAAGGATTGAGACTTAGTATTGATACACTCCGTACTCAGTCAAACAATGGCAATAGTATTGAAAATGTACAGGAATTGAAGCCAAAATCAAGTGTTGAGCATTTTGATTCATTAGCTGTAAAGCTTGGTGAATTATATATTGCCAACGATCTTACCTATTTGATCCCTATTAAGAGAGATCTCGATATGCAACTTTCCCCAGATGAAACTAAACTAGAAACTGACATTCAACAAGTTTCACTTGTAACCCATGTCGAAGATTCAACGTCACTTGAAGAAATGATATTTTCCAAGCTGTCTAATGACATTTCCGTTCACAGACATTTCATTTTGAAAATGTTACAGGCTGTATCTAAATTCCAAATTATTAGACAATTTGCTAGAAATCCTGTAAATATGTTCATGCATGATTTGAGTTGTCTTAGTTACAAGATTAATTTATTGGAAAATGAAAAGTTTATCAATAGTGTTGAAAAGAATAATATTTCAATAATTTATGATATTCTTTCACAATACGCTGCTGATGTGGAAGCTAAATACTTTAGACTTTGGAGAATGAATAACTCTAATAAGAGTTCTGATCCAACTAGAGATAGAACATTGAAAAAGTTCGATATTTTCTTGTGGAGATGGACTGGTATTGCCGAGCAAAGTATTGAAAATGATGACTGGGAAGAAGTACACTACCAATTACAGACACTCTCTAAATACCTTTATTCATGTGTGTCAAGAGTTCAAGCCTCTCAATGCACAGCTGTTTGCTTGGAAACTCTCCTGAAAGTTCAGGTTGCTTGTCGTAGAAAGAGCAGAGATTTCCAAGGCTCTTATAATTTTAGAGATTTGATCGAGAAATATCCAATCATGCTTAACATTGTACATTTATTACTCGAAATTTTCGATTTTATTTGTGGTAGTCCTGAAAGACATCCTTTGTTGATGGAATTCTTCTACTTTAATTTGATTGAGAATTTGGAGACTTTCTCTTGGTTGAGAGAATATGCCATCTTTACTCTTAGGGAGGAAGTTCATTCTAATGTAAATACCAAATCATTCCCAATTACTCTTGAGGATAGAAGGGTAAGAGTATTGAAACACTACCAAGTTCTTATGGACTTGTTCCAAGACTTGGGAGAGGAATTTTTCTCAAAGAAGGAAGAAAATACCCACAGCGTAAAGCAAAAGAATTTGTTGAATTATATGATGATGAACGAAACCAGTGGTGTATCTAATGGCTCTATGAATTCAAGTAGAAATGGAGAAGAAACTTTCAACATTGAAGACGATAGTGGTGTCATGAAACAATTTGACTTTTTAGTTAACCCAGTTGATGGCTTAGTTTTGGGATTCCTGACAAAGGGTCCTATCACTGAAAATTATACAGTCAAAAAACAAATGTTAACTCTTCTGGAAAAGATGTTCAGGTTGCCATATCTTCCATTTTTAAGAATCGAGTCCTATGTTAATACCTACATTAGATATCACTATTTGAATTTTGTCAAACTCTATATTGATCCAAGTATTGATCCTATTACTTTGGAAGCCTGTAAATTACACATTAGCGTCTTGATTGCATTTTCAATGAATAAGACACCTCAAATCGTCAACAGATTTTTCACTATGAAAGTTGTACGATTTTTGGCAAGAGAAATCAACTTGGAACACAAAATTCATGAAAAGAGACATCAAAACCAACAGAAAATTGATGCTAATGCCAAAATTAACATTAATTACGACTATAATAATGAGCATACAGATACTTACACCTCAGATGATCACTCAGACACTGATGATAATAGTGAGGAAGAGGAAGAAGAAACAGCCACTGCTGAAGACATTTCTGAGGATGATAGCGATTTTGATTCCCCAAACACCAATGCTCAAAAACCTCCTGTTAACCTTATTCCTGGTCTAAACTTGAAAACATCCACAAATACAGCATCGCCACCTATCATCAAGGCACTGCCACTTCCAAAAACAAACTCTACTTCTACTCCAAAAGAGGAACATAAACCATCTGCAGAGACCCCAGCAACAGACACTTCAGATTTAACATCTGACTCAGATGAAAGCGATTCAGAACCTGAACCAGTTAAAAAGCCTGTTATTCCATCTTTGGGACTTGGTGGATTCAAGCTTCCTAGTGTTGGTCAACAACCAAAAGAAATTGCTCAACCAGAACCTACCACTACTGTTCCTGCCACTACTGGTTTTAAATTACCAATTACTATGCCAAAATTGGCACTTGGAGGTTCCTCAGGTTCTAATGGCCAGGAAAGCAAGCCAACTATTCCACCACTTTCATTGGCATCCAAGAATCAAGGAGTTATGGAGAACAATGGTTCCCTTATTATCAATTCGGGCAGAAAGAACAAAGACTCTGCTAGATCAAGTAAGAAGGAGGAAACAACAGAAGATTCAGATGATGATGCTGATTTTATTAACACTCCTTCGGCTCCTAAATCTCATACTGCTATTCCAAAGCTCAATTTTTTACTTGGTGGATCCAACTATGATGCCAACGCCCAAACAAATGGAAATGCTGCTGCCACTACAAACAATGATAGTAGCAACACTACCACTACTACAACAGTTGCTAAACCTCCTGGCTTGGCTTTAGGTTTGAATCTTGGAGCTCTCAAGACCAAAACTCCATCTAATACACCAACACCTGTTCCTACTACTCAACCTACTGAGCCAGTACCAAATACCACTGTTGAAGCATCCAATCCATTGAACGTATCAATGGGATCCAAGAGCTTCTTAGAAAAACTGAAATTGAACAAGTCCAAAGAAGGATTCTCTACAAGATCTGAAAGATCCGAAAATGAATTCCTTTATGAGGATGATCTTAGTGATGACGAGATTCTTTCCAGCTTGATCGAATCTACTGTTCAATTCGTTGAAAGACATGAAGCTATGAAGGGTTTGGAATCTGACGAATTGCAATTCTATGAAAAGGAGAGAAAGAACAGAAAATTATACAGAAATGATGAGTTACACGTAGCAATTTTGACCTTGTTGATGTCACTCATGATTACTGCTAACTCTACTCTTGATTCTAGATACTGTGATCAGTTCCCTCTCAATAAGAACCTTCCAAATATTCCTTTCATGCTTCACTACCACATTAATGATCTTTACAACGAGCAAATCATTCCACTGCTCCATGATACAATTGTTTCTTACTGTAGTATGAATGATAATTTGATAGGCTTGAATATTTTACTCAGACTATTATGTGAAAAGCTCTTTGAACCAAACCTTTATAGTGTAAAGGAGGAAAGATTGGGTGTTGGTGCCTTTGGTGATGTTTGGAGATGTAAACTCAAGTTTACTCACTCTTCTGTGAAAACAGTGGCTGCCAAGCTTCTCAAAGTTCCAAAGATGATTGAAGATGCTTGTATCTTATACACTATTTTCAATGAAATTCTTATCATGGAAAAGTTCAAAGCTGACCCAAGAATTTGTCGTATGTATGACTACGGTGTTACAAAGGACAATTACTATATTGTTATGAAGGAATACAAGTGTAGCTTGAAGACTTGGAGATTGAAGCAAACAACTCACTTTTTACAAAATATTCCATTGTACATGAATATTTTCAAGAGAATTTTGGAATCTTACAAGTTTTTGTATGATAACAACATTAACCACTTTGATTTAAAGTGTGACAATATTTTCTTGGAACCGTTTGATGGAGTGGATGATACCAAGTTCTTTAATCATCAATCTGACATGCCACACTTTGAACTTGTTGTTGGTGATTTTGGTGAAAGCTTTATCTATTCAAACGATGAAGAGGATGGTTACACCACTAGACACAGAGGTACTGAATGTATTAAGAGTCCAGAAATGTTAAAGATTGAAATGATGGACACCAAGAGTAAGAATTATGACAGAAGAAGAAAGGTTGGTGCTAACAGTGCCAGTGATATCTGGTCTTTGGGATGTCTTTTCTATGAATTGTTGGCAGGTGATTTCCTTTTTGATGCCTCTGAATTTACTACTTTCTTCATGTTATTGACTGACAATAAGAAGACTTTAATTTCTCAAGAAAGATTCTTAAAGATCCATTATAATCACTTCCTTATGGATATTTTGAGCTATATTTTAGTGAGAGATCCACTCAGAAGACCATCCATCAATGACTTGTTGCAACGTTTCTCTTTCTTTGTTAACGTAATGCCTTCTTGGCAAAAACTCAGAGAAATGACACCAGAAGACATTGAAAACGAGTTTAACAGTGCCAGAACAACCTTGACCAGTAGAGGTATCACACCAGCAAAACCTACTCTCTCCTATCAATATGATGATTATTTACTTCATCCTTTGGAAACTCCACACACCTCAAAGACATCTAATAGAAATGAGGCTGCAAAGGAACCATCATCTAGTGGATCTGACAAGACTAAGCCAAAGGGTGGATCAAATCAAGATGCTCTCGCTAATTATCTTTCTGTTTACAATTGGACTAAGGAAGACGTTGAATTTTACATTAAGAAGGCAACATTTATTATGAAGAATAGATTATATTTGGTATCTGACGATTTGGCATATAACAAGCCTGTTTTGAATAAGCTTGGTATTACTCACATTGTCAATTGCTGTATTTCTACCTCAAAATCTCAATTCCCAGAAAACTTCTTCTATTTTAATCTCAAGGAACATTTATCTGAAAGCTCTCTTAAGGCATACTCGGAATATATAAAGGCATTTGAATTTGTTAGAGATGCTATCAAGAAGAGAGGTAGAGTATTAGTTTACAGCGGTAAGGGATTGAGTAGAAGTGGTCTTTTTGTTGTTCTTTTCCTCATGGATACATACAACCTCTCTAGCTATGAATCCTACCTCTTTGTTAAGAGCAGAAGACCTGCATTGAGACCAGAAATTCTTACACACTTTTTGCATTTCTTGCTCAAAGTTAAGCAGATGCAATCAGTTGAATCACAAAAGAAGAAGGCACTTAGCGAGCTCAAAACACTTTCTACTTCTGGATCTCTCTTCAAGAACAAATCTCCAGTCCAAGCTCTTCTCCAATCTCCTCCTCAACACAGCCACAAGAAGTTGAATAAGATTCATCAAAGTGTTTCCAAGATGCTCGAAATGAAGAAATTGAAAGAAAAGCAAGAAGCTACTAACAATGAATCATCTTCCAACTCTGCCAGCACTCCTACAAAGAAAGGAAAACAAGAAGAAACTGTCCATTGGTATAGATGTATTTGTGGTGCTTGTGTTGTTGGTGTCATGTCTCCATTCTCTGTACATTCATTCCATGCTGGAAATATTACTCACGAACACAGTCCAATCAGATGTTGGCCATCCTTCTTGCAAGAGATGAAATTATTATACTTCTATAATGCTAATCTCGTTAATATGGGATTCACTACAAAGGACAGAGTACTTCTCGATCCATTTGAGGTTCACCAACACTCAGAACCAGTACCGGACAATCAATCTGTTGGAGACTATCAAGAACCAATTTGGAAAGTTAACAAGTGTAAATATTGTGGATTTTTAGTGTTTGCAACCAAAGATAAGGATGTTGGATCACCTCCATCAGAAAAGAGTGCACAATTATCCAATCAAGGTTCTCAGGCCCAACCAACACTTAAGAGACACAAGAGCAAGGAAAGTATCTCAGTTTCTCCTGCTTCAAACGATTTACTTTCACCAAGTGGAATATCAATTAGAGGATTTGAAATTGCTGTTAATTGTTCACTCAAGACAACCAATGTGATTGCTAAATCCAATGTTAATAAGGTTCAAGATTTGAGACCTTCTCTCTTCTTCAAGGGAGCTAATGTGTAATTTATTATAAATTATTATACTTGGTTTCGAACTTTAATTTCTTTGTGAAGTGTTTCAAATTTTTGTCAATGGTACGATTTAGAAAATTGACCTTTAAGGTGAACAATAGAACCAACAGATCCATCAATTGTAATTGGGAAGTAAGAGTTGATTTGATAAGATTAGCTGGATGTTTTGGACATACTGTTTGATAATAATTTCAAAATTTAGTTTATTTCTTCTTTCAAAATTAAATCAAAATCTTGATTATTCAATTCAGAAGACTCCTCAGGTACTATTCCAGAAGATTCTCCATTTTTCCTTTTTTCAGCTTCCTTTTTCATTTGCTGCCAATTTCTTTTTCTTGTATTTGTGAACCAGTTGGCAACTTGAACATAGGTAAGACCTGTTTGTTCAGATAAATCTTGTTTTTCTTTAGAACTTGGATATGGATGTTCTATGTGATCCAAAAACCAATCTCTCAACACATCTGTGGCATTTGAAGGTAAAAAGTGTTTTCTTTCATTTGCTCGCTTATCATCAAATGTCATTTGTCCTTGAGGGCTTGATGATAAAACCATTTGTGAATAACCCATTGACTGATTCATTGTTTGTTGTTGACCAACATTCTGACCTGTTGATACTGAAAATGGATTGGAAATATTTGTCTGATTCATCAAGCTTCGTTGTAATTGAGTCATAAACTCATTCATATTTTCAGTTGAGTGATTGTGCATTTCTTTTGTCGGAGAGCCAGGTCGAGAATTAGGCAATGAGTTTGGTAATGAATTAGGTAACGAGTTAGGTAATGAATTATTTTGAGATCCAGACCTCGAAGGCAATGGACTATTTGGAGGAGCTGTTAAACCTTGGAAGAATCCTTGTTCCTTTCTTCTGTGCATTCCTGGTTGCCTCTTTGCTGTACCTGGAGAATTAACGTATGGTTTCTGGGTAGCTCCACTATCTCTACGATGATAATTTGTTGGAGTGTTTGTTATAGGATTTGTTTCAATTGAAATTAGGGTCGATGGAGGTGAGGCATTTCCTTGAAGCATGGCTCTGAAACTCTGTTGATAGGGAGATGGTGAAGAACTCAATGGTAAACCATCGAGTGGGCTAGAAACGAGTCTCTTCTTTTGTGGCATGTCATGTGTTGATAGTGAAATTAAGGAAGATTCATCTCCTCCACCAATTCCAATTCCACCTGCTTCCTTCACATTGAGTGCATTGAATAGTGTGAAATCACTTGGCGACTCTTCAGAATTGAAAAAACTAGATCCAGTAAATCCTTCACTACTTCCCCCACTTGTACTGTCAGCTGTATTGAAAATATCTTCAAGACCATCATCTTTCAATGAATCTTTAACATATTTGAAAATGGAACGTTGTTGATTGGTTGGTAATTTTGTTAAAATTGATAATCCTGAAGGAACTGAAATGAGTGGAGAAGAATTTGAATGAGGACTTGAAATAATTGGATCTGAGCTTTCAGAAATGGCATCATACTTTCTCTTTCCCTTTCCAATAAGTGTTTGTTCAATAATTGTTTGAACTGTATCTTCACTTGTTGCCATAGACATGTCAATTCCATGTTCTGTCAATGTGCCAGTTTCAAAATCTTCACTAATACTCAAAATACCTTCAATACGTGGTGTTGATGGTGTTGTTGAGATAAATTCATGAAAATCATTCACATCCAATTGCAAATTTGGTCCATTAACAACATGATCATCTACAATACTAGGAGAAGAAGGATACAAGAAACCTCCTTGTTGTTGTTGATGAAGTTGATAATTATTCTCATTGAGTGACTGTGTCATTACTTGTTGACCATTGATTGATTGACCAAAAGGAGTTTGATGTGTGGAATTGAAAGTAAATGTTCCTGGCATGAATACATTATTGTTTACATTCTGTTGTTGTTGATAATGCAATTGACTCAATATATTATTGTTATTATTACTATTATTATTATTATGAATAAAACCAGAATTATTGTTAGTTAAGAAAATAGTAGGTGTTTGATGAATAGAGGCAGCATTGTTATTATTATTGGTTTGAATTGGTAAATTATTCAATAGATAATTTTGATGATTTGAATTTGAATTTGGAGGAGAGGAAGGAGAATTGGAAGATGAAGTTGTTGTTTTCATTGTATTATTCTGCTGCTGTTGTTGATTGGTTGAGGAGGAACCATATGAATTCATCATATTATTATTCATATTCATATTCATATTCATATTATTATTATTTGTATTTGTAGTGGTTGAATGATGATGATGTACATTATTGGATGATGAAGATGATTGATTCATCAAATTGAACAATACTTGTTGAGAGGGCAGATCATATTGAGAAGCGTAGAATAATAACAATTGTTGCTGTTGTTGAGGTGTGAGAGATGAAATCAGTGCATGGCTCATACTAAGTGGTTGTTGTTGATTCATCATGTGCATGTACAATTGTTGCTGCTGCTGTTGATTGACTTCATATGGTTGTTGTTGTTGACCGCCCAACAAGCCTTGTTGATTGTTGTTGTACATGCGTTGTTGTTGTTGTGGTGTTTGATGAAGATGATGATTTGATGCCGCTGCCTGATTAATATTGCCATGCATCATTATCGGTGGTGGTTGAAAGGAATTGAGTTGTGTTGTTGTTGTTGGGAATTATTCGTTGCGGAGGAGAGTAAGGAAAGTAATAAATCATTACTGGTCGTGGTAGTACTATTATTGATATTGTTATTATTATTGTTACTACTACTAGAAATAATATTGGTAGTGGTGGCGGAAAGGTTGTTATTGGAAGGGGTTGATGGATTTGAATTGTTATTTGGAGAGCTTTGTTGACCAACAACGGAAGAAGACATTTTTGAAAGTGTTGGTTGCTATTATATTGATAGGATCAAAGGGTGTGATTTAAATGATTGTGAGATTTTTGTGTTGTTTTGAAACAATTTCTTGCATGCCAAATGTCAGTTTATTGTTGTGTTGACACTGGAATGGTTATTTGATGGCAAGGAAGATTGGTTTCTTTTTTTTAGAGATGTGATAAAGTACGAGGTGAAAACAGTTAACTCAGTGAAGATGTGATTTCGAATAGTTTCTTTCAACAAGTGGAGAGAAAGAAAATTAATGTTTACGGGTGAAATGTTGTAGCTCCTCAAAAAGGCAAACTCAAAACAATGGTTGTGAACATTTATTTGTTTAGGTTTTAGCTTCCAATAGTTTTAAACGAATCCTTCAAACCTTACAAAAAACATTTACCCAGAGAGTGAATTTCCCGCATCAAGCAATCAAACTTGTTTTTATTTCTCTACAGAATCATAGTAGGAGGATGTGTTTAATTCAGTTTCGTTAAGGTTATCCGAAAGTAAATTTTCTTTCAATGCTGCTGAGGCACTAGTAAGTGATTGCTTTCTAATCCTTTCAGCCTTACCGAAACATTTCATGTACATGTCCTTAATCTCCTCTCTTCTTGAATCCATAAATAGAACAGAAACATTTACAATTAAAATAAAGTAATATCTGAACGCAATTGCCATTGATCTCATCATGAATGAAAAATCCAACACAGATGAGATTGGAATAAGAAAATGAACTGAAATGATAAATATCAAGTAGTAAACAATTGAAGAATTGAGTAAATTGACATCTGACACTTTTTTCAATAATCTAAATCCAACAATTCCAAATGTAAGGAAGAATAATCCAATGAAAAATGCCAATAATGCGTAAACAATGGCAAATGTATACTGATAATCAGTATAGAGATGGGCAATAATTACAGAAATTGCAGAGATTAGAATAAAAATTGAAATTCCTAAATGAACCCAATTAATGACAACTCCATATTTTTGGTTGACCATCTTACCAATTAATCTCAACCAATTGAAAATCCATGAAAATAAACCGATTAGTGCAAATGAGAAACTGGAATAATCCATAATCATTCGATAATTTCCAGGGCCATATAATTGAGCTAGATACAACTCAATGGTTAAGATTAGTTCTGAAATGAGTGCACCCAAGCAAGGGCATACTATATATAAACTTTTTCTCCTTCTAAAATCAATAAATTTTGGAATAATTACAAGAAAAATCATCAATGGAATGGAAAGTGTATGTGAAACAATTACAAAATATCGAATGATCAAGTCAATCCAATAATTATATCTATTTCCGTTACATTTGAATGAAAAGTAACCTTGGTTTCCATCGACACAATAGCAAATATAATTAAAATCGAGACCTGCTGCATTGAAGTGAAATGACTGATTCAAAATTGGTGAAACAATTGATTTGTTTACAACGAATGGAATTCCAAATTCTACTGAACCACAATATAGAGCTGAAGTTGGAAAATTATAAACCATTACTTGAGTATAGAAATCTCTAGGATTACAATCATATGTCTTATTACCAGGTTTACAATAGACACAATAATTCATCCAATCAAAAATTGTAGTTTCCTGATTTGTAACTTGTTTCAAATATTCAGGTAAGTAATAAGTTTCATTGTAATCACAGAGAAAGGAAGCACAATCCCTCCCAAGAATATTCTCCCACTTTCTCACTCTACCACAAATATCATACCACTCTGATGGTTTTGATGAGGTGTGAAACATTGAATACATGATTGAATTGTTATATTTGTGGAAATGAGCGTCGACTGAGTAATCGTTCCATAGGGTTACATTATCACAATAGAAATCATCTGGAATATCTGAGAAGATGTACTTTTGTTGTGGAAGGTATGAATTAAAGATGGAATAGAGCATGATTGGGGAGGTATTGGTACAATTGTGAAAGTGTTTCGAATAGAATCGTTTTGGTGAGTGCATGTCAATGATGGAGTTATTAAATC
This sequence comes from Naegleria gruberi, assembly GCF_000004985.1. Taxonomy (NCBI): domain Eukaryota; phylum Heterolobosea; class Eutetramitea; order Acrasida; family Naegleriidae; genus Naegleria; species Naegleria gruberi. The sequence continues at coordinate 109,491 of NW_003163289.1, forward strand.
TTGGAGAGAATCCAATAACTGATGAAAATTGAAAGACAAGCAGAATGGAACAAAATAAACATAAACCATAGAGAATTGATTTGTGACGTTGAGACATTTTTTCACGTTTTGAAAATTCCAATATTAGAAGCTTTTGTAAACAGTTTCCAAGTTGAAGAGTTAAACGTGAACTTGGTGTTGAATTTTCTATATAATTCTTTAAAAAGTATTGAACGCATTTATTGTTAACAAATCTGATATTTCCTGAACAATAATATATAAGGTATTCCACAAACTCTTAACATTTCCACATAAAAATTGATGTAAAAAATTGAAATCTCATGTATGATTCCCATAAATGTTAATCATTATTTAAATTTCCAGCTATTTTTATCTAATCAATTTTCTTTCAGAAATCTCAAAAATTAAATTATTTGAAAATTTTAATTAACAAAAAAAAATGTCTCTCAAATTTGATTGGAATGCCCTCACACCAGAATTAACAAAATCACTCCGAGAACAGTTGAATAGTAAAATTGAGCAAGCAATATTTAAATCACATCCAAATGGCGCGGAACAAGATGATGGATCAGCTACTGTATATTCTTCTGTAACAAGATCAAATATTAATGGATTGGAAATTTCTCCTAATCAAGCTTTGAGTTATTTAATTGTTGAAAGCTTGGATTTGGGAGCATCGGGTCCGAATATTCAGATTAAAGATATTCAACAGGCTCCTGATGAAAAATTGTTTTTACAAAGAGCAAAATATTACGAGAATAAGATTTATTCAAAACTTTATCCAGCTAATAACAATCAAAAGAAGCCGGAAAAGGTTTCTAATGTGGATGTATCAAAAACAATGAGAGGAAATAATGATGATAATGTTAGTGTGGCATCTATACAACAATCCACTATAAGTTCATTGCTTGTACCATCTCCGATGTTTATGGCTAGTATGCAACACAGAAAGAGATTAGGATTAAGTTCTACGACAACATCCTTCTCACCTTTGGCTCAAAATAGTTTATTGATGGCCTCAGGTAATCCATATTATCCAATGTCTGTGGGTGGAGCTATGAGTGATGTTTATTCAGTAACAACTGGAATTGAACATGTTGGAGGAAAACCAATCACTTCAAGTAACTTGAATAGTTTAAGAAAGGCTCCTCTTAAAACTCATCTCTGCTCTATCGGAACTATTTACAAAGTTGCTCCAAAATCTGATCTAAGACAAAAGAAGGAACAATTAGTGCAAACCAAACGTAGATCAGCATGGTGGAAGGACAGAGTTACAAATATGGAAAATAGAAGAGAGGTCAATAACTTTATTCCTCCTGTACAAATATTGAATAATGGATCGGATAAACTTGCATTAAATCCTGTAGATCTAAAGGATGCAAATTTGATGAAGGAAAAATTATTTGATCTTGGATTTTTATTAAGTGGTAAGAGAAATGGTAAGGGTGGTGTTAAAGTGTCGTGTCACCTTTCATACAGTGGAAATGCATCGATAAAGATTGCCTCTGAGATAAGAATTAACCTACCAATACCTGGTTTCATTACCATTCCTATTGAAATTGAGCTTACTAGATTTATTTTTGATGGCGATCTTACAGTCATCTTTTATCACAATGGTTCATCAAAGGAAAATAAGGTGTTAGTATACTTTGAAAATCCTGTTCTTCCATCATTTGATGTGGATGAAGCTAAAGTTCCTACCCAATTCAATGATCAAAAGTTGATGGCCAATTATATTATCAAATCCACAGGTGAATATTCACCATTGAAAGAATTCAATATTACAGTGAAAGTGGGTGCGTCTCTATCTAGGGAATCACTTCCAAGTGAAGGTGAAGACAAAATTCTTGAAGATAAGACAGAAATTAGTAATTTTGTTAAGGAACTAGTTCATAAGGTTGTCAAGGATTTATTGATTTATCCAAATGTTTTTACTCAAGAAATTGAAATTCCTGAAGAGTAAAATCTTAAAATGATTTATTCAGTCTTTTGCTTATCTTTTGGTTCGGCAGTGAAAGTCAAAACAATGACAAAAACGACGAAAGCACCCATCATGACGAAAACTGAAGTATAATATGGGTAAGCAGCTGGAACGAAACGTTCAAATTCGTTAATGTGCATTGGTCTAACAGTAACTTGATCAGCAAAGATCAATTGGTTGAAACCATGTCTTCTATGATCAACAACAAACTTGAATACACCATAAGTATCAGGAGCCTTAAGAGTAGCGCTGTACTTTTGAGCCTTTTCGTCAAACTTCAAGAAAACTCTTTGATATGGGTGGAGCATGATGAAATCAAGTTGAATATCATCAGTAACATATGGAACCCAATCTCTACCATTCCATTCTTCAATGGAAACAGTATAAGTCAATTCTTGACCAACTCTGTAAGCAGTTGGTTGAGTCTTAGTTACGTCATCAGCCAAATAGTGATGAACCTTAGTATGTCTCAACAAGCCTCTGCTTTGGAAAGCCCATCTAATAAGTTCAATAGAGAAGAGAGCATTACCAGAAGCAGCAAAAGTCTTGGCATTACCATCCAAACTGAATTGAGTGATGGAAGCATCAAAGAATTGATTTGAGAGCAAATCCATAGAACCACAGATAGTCAATCTAGCACCATTACGAGCTTGATTAGCACCAATGAGAACAGTTTCTCTTCCCTTAACCAAAGGTTCAGTTTGGACTCTTTCATCGGAAGTAGAGTAAGAATAAGAGGTAGAAGCACCAGACAAGATTGGAACCAATAACTTGTTTTGTGGCTTAAGGAGCATACCCAAACCTCTGAACAAAACTGGTTGTGTGGAGAACTTGGAGAGAGCACTTCCCAAAATGTTTGTCTTCTTACAAGCAAATTGCTTTTCATCCTTGATAACAATGGTGGTGTGCTTGTCAGAATCAAGTTTAACATCATAGTTAAAGTGATCAATAACATTGGTACCATCATCATCCAATTCAATACCACTTTCAATGGCAACCTTTCTGAGGTTTTGAGTCAAACCATCTTCGCTTGCAACAATGAAAACATTGTGTCCTCTATCAATAAATTCCAAAATCTTTCTTGGGTCATCCAAATCACCACCAAGTCCTTTAATATTGTTCAATAATAAAATATAGAATAGTATTTAAATCATAGTGTAATGATAATACAATATTAATATTCACATAAAGATGAAGAATATTTTGATAAATCGGATGATGATGAACAATAATACTTACTCTTAGCCTTTGGAGCCATGATGAGCAAATGATCATAAACATTTTCGCCATACTTTATCAAGGAGATGGAGTCAAAAGCCAACTTGATTTCAACAGAGAAACCAGCCTTCTTCAATTCATCGAACAATCTGGAGTGGGTAGTCTTAATTTGTGTACTTTCAACAACAACCAATACTCTATTTCTATAGTTAATTGGCTTGTTATTTTCCAATTCAACTTCATCAGCCAAAGTTGAGGATACAGCAAAAATGGTCATTAAACAGACCAACAATAAAAGGCTGGAAATTTTCATTTTTTTTTTAATCTGAGAAAAATTTTAAATTATTGTGAATTGATTATGTGTTGGTAGAGTCAGGAAAATTGATCTCCTCACTCTATCACTCAAAGTTGTTGTAAATAATTATTGAATTCACAAATTTATGGATCATTGTTGGGAGATTTGATTTTCAAAACTTTGGTTGCATAGGCATGCACTTGGACTCGAGTTCTTGATTTTACATAAACCTCACTAAGTTCTTTCCAATTGGTTCCACATTGTTGTAAACCTTGGAGTAATCTTTCGTGTTCTTCACTTGTCCAAGGTCCATCATTGACAAAATTCTTTATCCTTTTAGTTTTGGAATAATTAAAATTGGAAGATTCATCAAAAGTTGAGGGTATTTTGGAAAGATCTAATACTATTGGATCTGAAAATGGAGGTGCTGAGCTAGATAAATTGGAAAGATCATTGGATGAGGATGGGTTTGATGATTTGAGAGGTCTTAAATACGAAGAAGGATTACTCGGCTCTAAATATTGACCAGAACTACTAACCAGTTCTATACTATTATTGGCCGAGGATGAACTTGCTAAGGTTGGATTGGATTTCTGTAATAAATTAAGAGGAGTGAGGGAGTAATTTTGGGTTATGAGAGGAGAATTGATACCTGGTTGCTCGTTAACATGTTGACTCTTATTATTCTTGAAATTATCTCCAAGTGGAATGAGAGTGGATGGAGGATGAGTGGCTGATTCTTGGTGAAAATAGGGATTTGTTTTGGAGTCTCCTCTATTTGAACTTCTAAATGACACAGAATCAGTCGAGATGGTTCGTAGAGAGATGGAAGGATTTGGAGATGGGTCAATATTGGGTGATTCTAAACTACTCAATGAGGTTGAAGAGGATCTTGAAATGCCAGTTCCATAATTTGCCACTCTCGTTGAAGGTGCTGATGACATTTCTGAAGAAGAAAGTGAAGAGGGTGAGGATGAAGAGCCAACTACATGTCTCTTTCTCAGTATTGTGAAAATATTGCTGTCAAAATGTGGTTCCACCTGAACAGAGGGTTCTAACAGAGTGGTTGAGGTAAATTGTGGTCGAGGAATGTTTCGAATGTTATCATTATTTTGCATTCTCACATCATACAGAGTATTGTTATTTGAAAAATTAACAGATTGCATGTTTTGATTGTTATGAATTGTTCTAGCATATTGATTCTCGTAATTATTATGAATTGGTGTGGAATGAGTTGAAGGGTAATGATCATTGTTTGGATTTCTTGCATAGGGATGATAACGATATTCAGTGGTCGATTTTGAATGATTAGATCCAAAGGTTGTGCTACTATTATTCGTTAATGGAACCAAATAATCATTTGGGTTCATCGTTGCATGTTGTTGTTCTTGTTGTTGATTGTCTTCCACTTGCTGCAAACTATTCTGAAGCCTGGGAGAGGGTTTGTTATTTGCAGATTCATTGTTTGTTGTTGCTCTCATATTGAATGATAAAAACCAAGAGACAAGTTATTCTTTTGAAGCTGACAATTTTCAGATTTGCTCTTATTGCTGTTATTCTGTTGTGATAGAACAGTATTTGAAACAGCCTCTTTACACAGCGTGCTTTCTCTCTTTTTTTGTATCTCAAAAATTGTATTAATTTGTATTGTCCAATCTTGAACCACTTTGCATTAAAATTGTTCTTTAATTTTCTCTCTGATTAGAAAACTCTGGCCAACACTATTTCCGAAAAGATGATGTTTTGAAGAGAAAAATGTTTTCTTGGTGATATTTGGTTGTTGAAGAGTGTTTTTTGAGCTGTGTTAGTAGTTAACAAGTTGGCAACAAGAATATCAAGAATAGTACTTGAATGATAACGAATAATTGTTGAAGAAGGGAACAGGCGGCTAGAAAACAGAGAAAAAGTAATTGCTCGAATTTCTTGTTATGCAGTTTCTTTTTGGGTTGCAAATAGGGTGATGTGAGCAAATTTCGAAATATTCAACTGCCAATGTAAGGTGAGATTTAATCAAGAAAAGTAGCAAGATGTCCAAATACGGCATTATTGAGAGCCTATTATGAATATGAATTTTATAATTTATTAATTGATATAAGTACCCTTGGCTCAATTGGAAGAGCATCGGCCTACGGAGCCGGGGGTTGTGGGTTCGAGTCCCACAGGGTATAACTTTTTACATAAGTAATCAAGTGGTTTATTTGCGATTTGAGAAGCTCATAAATATTCCTCCGTGACAATATTTTCAATATATGTTGTAGTGTAGACTGCATCTGGATTTGTGCTTTCATCAATATTTACAGTTTCTTGTGGTTTGTTTGCTGGTGGCTTTTTGACAGAAATGACTGTAGCTGTTTTGGATTCGAATATTTCTGGCGCAGTAGCGTCTACTTTCTGAGTTGAGGAGCAACTACTTCCCATTTTCTTTTAAATTTGTTATTTTCATTGAACATCATCATCAATAATTGTCTTTAATATCTCTCAAGCAAGATTGTCATCTTCATCCTTAAGGACATATCATTCGTTCTTCAAGATTAATATCAATCAGGGTATATTACTACTATTGATGGCTATTTCTGCTGAATTAAAATTTATTGTATATCAGTTTATTTAAGGTTGTAAATTTTCAAGCTGAGTAAATTTGCTTTGTTCAACATTCATTCTAACAACCACATGATTTCCTCTCTCTAATTGAATTATCAACAACCACTTTAGAATTAAATTTAATGGTTGAATTGTCAAAACTCTCAGATTGAAGTCCTTGCATGACATAGGCCTCTCGTACCGCCTGGAAAAAAGCTTGCTCAATATTATGTTTGGAATAGGCACACGTCTCAAAGAAGAGTATATTATTATTCTTTGCATATTCTTCTCCCTCCGAGGTGCTTACTTTTCGATGTTGTTCCGAATCAAGCTTATTTCCCAACAGGACGACAATTATCTGAGAGGGTGAAACTGATTCATAGAGATACCTTAGCCACCTGTCACAGGATTCAAACGATTCTCTACTGGTTATATCATATACAATGTACGCAATTTTCGATTTCAAATAATAACTCCTCACTAGGGCACTAAATTTTTCCTGACCAGCTATTTTCCAATATATTGACAACAATTTAATCCACAATGAATCTATCTACTATTGAGAATTCCTTACCTGTATCATATATTGAAACTTTAATTGTATTCCCATCCATGTTCACTTGACGATTAAAAAATTCAACTCCAATTGTCGGAGCACTCTTAGTCTTTAATTCGTCTCCAACCATACTCCGAGCTATACAACTCTTTCCCACTCCACTATTTCCAATTACTATGGCTTTTATCATCATCACCAACATTAAATCATTACTACTTGAATAAAAATCAAATTATTATTACCTTTGATGTATTGTTCATGGAGAGGCATTTTATTGAGGATGGCTATTGAGGTTTTGTAAAAGAATTAAATATTTCTTAGATTTGCGTTGTATCAATTTTCGATAAAGCTCTCTTTGAACAAACTAGTGAATATTAGGTTGAAAATAGAGGTTGAAGTTTCAAAACTCGAGTTTACTAGAAGTTCAATCAAAAAAAAATGAATCGATTGGTGGGCAAACTGTTTTCATCCAATTATTGTAAATATTCTCCATCGTCATCGGATTATGTAAATAACAAATGTGTAAATACGTTGGTGATCAATAGATGTAGTCGCAATACTAATAATTCTTCATTTTCTATTGATTTGATAGGGAGAGCTTCCGATCCAAAGCAGAGTTTCAGTTTATTATCCTTTGTAAAGCAACAGGAATTGAAGAGGAGAAAGTCTGAAGAGGATAAAGCTGATTTGATTTTTAAAAGGCAAATTAAATTGATGAAAAAAGCAATTCAGGAGGAGAATGAACGTAAAGAATGTATTACACAAAATATGGATGTTAAGATGAGTATGATTGAAAAGAGAAGGGAATGGAATGATTTGACAGCTATTTATTTTCAAAATTTTGTTCTTGGTTTGTTGAATGAAATGATGGAAGATGTAAGGTAAAGAAACAGGCTGTTGGTTCCATTTCATTACAGGCTGAGCCCTCAATGCCTCTTACAGCCGAGGAAAAGAGCTCAATACGAGAAAAATTCAGATACAAAGTCGATACAACCTCGGTTCAGTTTTATGACAAGATTATCAAGACAGATACTGTCAGACCTGATTTAAAAATTGAAATTGATGGAAGGAAATTCATATTTGATTCAAAGCACTATAATTCTAAGAGTGTGAGAAAATCGCCTCTTATTGGGAAAGTAATTATGGGAAGTGATGAATCCAAAGTGAAAAAGAATGAAGTAAGCATTTACGAGGTTGTAAAATTGTACAGAGATATTCATGCATTTCGAGCTGAAGGTGGTGGTTTAGTTTTATCGCCAACAACTATATTGAGCTACTCTGCCAAACTTTTAATGGAAGAATTGAATCTTATCACCATCAAAATGACCAATAGGAGATCGAGTCCAAATACTATCAAGAATGAAATTAGGGAATTTATCACAACAGACCACTCTACAAAGTAGTTTCTGAACATAATTCTTTAGGAATTTATTATCAATCTACATTTTGTTTTTTGAAAGATTAGAGTATTTATTCAAGTAGGGTATAGCCTTGTAGGAAAACTTGTTTGACAATACGAATCTGTTACTACTATAAACTAATAAGAAAAATTTTGCACATAAATAATGCCACCAGCCAATAAAATTCCAAAAAGATAATTCATCATAGCTCCCAATCTTCTGAATGGCGAAACTTGATTCAATGAATTTTTCGACATTAATCCACAAGTAATTGAAATTCTTCCCAACACATATCCAATCATTCCAAATCTCAACCAATGCAAAACATTGATATCTACACTTCCCTGTGGTGCATACATTGCCTTTGATTCAATAAATAACATCAATGCAATAATAGTTGGAGTATATTCAGCATGATTGGCATGTGCCCGAACGGCCTTAGTCAAAGCACTGTTTGGATCATTTTCATCACATCCTATTGATTTTCTGGACGACATTCTACGAGAACTCACAACAGATCCTAATACAAAATTTGCACCTGCAAGGAGAGCTGAAGCATAAATTCCGACTGGTTTATCTTGAATCATTTTTTTTGGTTTGGTTTTTATGTTTGCAATTTTTGTAAACACTTGCCGAAATTGGAAGATAGGAAATTAAGGTGGTGCAGGTTTTTTGTCCAATAAGTGCGTTGAGTTTCGTTTAAGGTTCTCGAATAAAGTTGATCCGAAAACCTCAATTGAGTGGAATAATATTTAAATATGAAATTGAAAAGATCTATTTAATTGTTGATTGATTTTCTATTGAAAACGCCACTAATTATTTATGAGGTAACTTAACAAATATATCCAATTCCATATTGGGAAAGACAATAGAGATGGAATTGATCTCGATTTAACACTCACTTTAATGCAAATACAACCTAAAATTCCATAACAAAAAAACGAAATAATCCAAACAACATAATAACAACTCAAACTAATGGTCACACCACTTTCTTCCATCAACCAAACTCAATTTCTGAACTCTTTCAAATTTGAAGCTACCATGCAAGGAACCAACAAGAATTTCATCATTTATAAGGGATTTCTCGATAATGGAGTATTGCAAATGCAAGGTGTGAATAATAATCACTTTATCATAGCAACATTGAGTGAGAAGGATAGAGATATATCACCACTCATGGTTTTTAAATATCATGGAGGGAATAATCAAGTGAGTTTGGATAGAGAGAAGCAAACTTTGTCAATTACTGATCATGGATTGAATCAGGAGCTGTATGGAACTTATAGAATTGAATCGAGTGGTGGAATTGACCAGAAAGGAAATCGATTTGAAGATAATTTTGATTAGTTTTTTTCAAACACATAATTCTTATTAATTCCTTACAAGTTCAATGAAACGACAAATAAATTTATTGTAAAGATTGTAAAGCAACACGAACATTGCGTAACACATTTTCAACCTCAAATTCAAATGTGAATCTATTTTTAAATCAACTCTGAAATTGAAATAAAAAGCAAAGATGAGAAAAATATTCAAATTCCAACAAAAAAAAACAAAGAACATTTTCCGAGTTGATCATCAAATCTAAGAAATTTTACTTAACAGCGATTATACATTAGAACATCATGTCGTCATCATCATCGAGTAATAACAACAATAGCAATTCCTCAGCATCATCCAATACTAATAACAATAATACAAATAATACAAATAATAACAATAACGCAGCAAAGAGAGCAATGAAGACTAAACCACAAGCAGAGAAGGAAATTAAACCTAAAAAGACACAGGAAGAGAAGGATAAATCGTTTATTACATCACAGGAGATTATTAGTAGAATTAAATGGGATGAAAAGTTCTCAACCTTTCTTGATGATTTTACAATTGGATATTTGGATAGATTTGAAGGCTTGATGAAATGTTCAGTGCAAGAATTTGAAGATTCTGGTGAAATTCCATATCATAGAATTTGGTTTGTCTATTTCAATGGAATTATCATTTGGGATAGAGAGAAGAGAATTGATAATGTTTCTAAAGGAAAGTTGGAAGTGATTATTTCAGAATATTTCATAAATAAGCAAAAGGAAGAGGAAAGAAAAAGAGCTGAACTTGAGAAGGAAAGTAAAAAGAAAAAGAAGAAAAGGCAACCTGTTGCTTCTGCTAGCTCAGAATCATCAAGTCAACCAACTGAACAAGAATCTCAACGACATTCATCAGATGAAGAAGGCAGTAGTGAAGAAGGTGGTAGCTCTTCTGAAGATGATGGAGAACAACAAATCACTGAACAAGTCATCTCTGAACCATTAGAGCCAAATACTGAAGATATTCTCTCTGCCTATGCAGCTCAATACAAGACTAAAAGAGTTAAAAAGGTCATGTTCTCAAAGAATAAGACTAGAAAAGCTCAAGAACAATATGAACCTGAGGATGATTTGGAAAAATGGTTATTGGAAAATAATGAAACCAATGAGGCACTCGTTTTGCAGTTCCCAACCATGATTTCACAAAGAGGAGGTCACTACCATATCATTTTCGATTCACAAAAGAAATATAATGAGTATATTAATGCCTGGAAGAGCTCAATTGAAAAGAACCAAATTTGTTACATTGAAGAAATGAGAACAAAACATGCATTCAAACTCTATGTGGATATTGATATCAAATTAACAGTTCCAAACTCACCTTACAATATTATTGAACATGGTTGGATCAAACTCATTCAAGATTTTGCAAAGGAATATTTCCAAGGATCACAAGATGTTTCAATGTTAGTGACTGAATGTCACTCAAATTGGCACGATAAGACCAACAAGACAGCCAAGTACAAATCAGGATACAGACTCTTTTTCCCAAGTATAGTTGTTGATTACGACAAATTCTGTGATTTTACCTATCAACTTTCTTATCACATGTTGAATGTTGTGGGTTCATATGAAAATCAACCTGAAGATTGGAGTTTTGAGGATGTAATTGACTTAAAATCATGCAACCACCCAAGAGTTAGACTTTTCGGAACCACCAAGTGGAGAAGAGGAAGACTGTTGCCAAGAAAATATACTTTTGCTGGTTGGTTTAATACAGATAGTGAGCTTGATGAAAAGAAGACAACTGAGCTCAAGAATAACTTGTTTGAATTACTGAGATTGACTTCAGCAAGAATTGAAGATCCTTTCGAAGAATAAATTAACAATGATTTACTAAACTCTATAAAAACTCTTGTACAAATTAAGCTACAGTAGTGCCCTTCTCAAATTGACGAAGAGCAGCTCTTTCATGTGGTAATAAGGTTGGTATTGTCGAGAAGTAATAATTGAATGGATAGTATAACAAAAGAACAGCATCACTACAATACAAGTCGGCAAATCTTTGAACCTGAGTGCTAAAGTATGATTCTCTTGTGCCAGATCTGAATGTACTACCAAAGTATGAGTTAAAGTGAGCATTCAATTCTTCTTGCGCCTTAACAATTTGTTGTTTCACTGGTACTTCATCCCTCTTTGTTGTGATTGGATATGAAGAGTCAAGTCCCTTGAAGCTCTCAGCACGTAAATATTCCAATGTATTTACTTTAGCCCACATTTCAGTTGATCTTTTTGTCATCCAGTTATTAGTTTCCTCTTCGACTTCTCTCACAATGAGTAATGTTCTCCACAGGCATCTATTTTGTTTGGTGACAATAATGTCATGGAAAATATTATCTCCAACATAGAGAACCTCAGATCCCTTTGTTTTGGTGAATTTCTTGAATAAACTAAATGAACCTCCAGTATAAACACTTCCCTTCTTGAATCCCTTAACTGCTGATAATTTCAAACTACCAGTTGCTTGATCTACTTCTCTGAGAGTTGTTCCTTCCTTGAAAAATTTAGGTTTTTGCCCATTTGTAATGATAATATCAAAGAAATCAGTCCACTTTTCATATCCATCAATTGATTTGTCCAATAAATAGGCCATCACAGCATTAGTGTAAAAGTATTCAGAATTGGTGAGGAGGAATATCTTTTTACCTGCTTTTCTCATTCTATCAAACAAGAGAGGTAATCTTTCGTCCTTCTTAATATATTTATCCAAATCAGCCATGACAGTTGTCTTGAGACTGCTATCACTGTGAATGGCTTGAACACATTCTCTAATATCATCAAAGAGTGACCAATAGGAAAGTCTAGCATCTTGATCTACTTGTTCATCTGAATCACTTGTAACTTGTCCACTTTCTTTACATGCAATAAAATTACTCTTTTCAAAATAGTCAACCATTGATGCATAAAGTGATGCTTCTGGAATTCCAAATAAAGTATCATAACAGAAATATCTATCTCCAATTTCAGCTTCTGGATGAATCAAAAAATCAGGATAACAATGCACATAATCAGATCTTTTAACAACCTTCTTTCCATGTACACATTGTAAAATAAATCCATAATGGTCAACTTTCAAAATATTACCATGTCTCTTATCGAGGAATGTTCCTCTCACTGCAAATGATGGATCATAGGTAATTTGAAGAATCTCAGGTGGATAACCCTTAGAATCAACAAGTCTTTGTAAAATTAATTTTGTACACATGGATTCGAATACTGGTGAAATGTAATTCTTGAAATGTTTGAAAATTCATTCAAATATTTGATAACTTACAGCACTATATCACATTAAATATTATGAATCAAACATTCAACACAACTTACAGTGTATAATCCATATCAAATCCAAAATATTCAATATTATTTAAATTTACAGTACGATTCACAAATATACGATGATCGACAGGTCTTCTGTATTTTCCATTATTTATCACTGTTGAAGTGTCGATTGGATTTTGTTTCATGGCTTCGGAATACATTATTGATTCAACAGCTGATGAAGTTTCCTCTGCAGTTGGTTCTCCTTTTTTTATATATGTAATATTGAATTAATATAATTAATTTCATCAATTCATTCATCATCATCAATGTGATCCAATATCCAAAAATGTAAAATTCATATCCGATGATGATTCATTATCCATCTACTTACTATTTATCAGGTTGAGAGAAAAGTTCTTTCTATTATTATTATTATTGCAAATAATGTTCTTCTTATGCAAAATAACATTTTCAATGTGTGATGAGGTTCGGAGGAGACCAAATTGTTGTGGTTGGTACTTGGTGTGCAACTTGGCAAGCGATGATAACAAAGATGACGACTTTCTCATTTTTTTTTTGTAAAGTTTTTAACAAATATTGAAATTGACATACTTGTTGTAGAAAATTTCGGACAATTAATGGGAAATAGGATTTACGGTAGAGTTTATTGTAAAGTATTTTGAATAGAGAGCTGGGTCAAATGATGAATGAAGGTCAAGAGAATGAAGAATGGAAATCCAGAATAGAAAGAAGAAGGACCTTCCTTTTTGAGAATTAAGGAAAACTTTGCAAGTGGTGATTGCTTTTCATCGAGAGCTGTTTGAGATTGTAAACGTCTGACTAGAATTCGTAAAGGATAGAGAAGAATACTTGAGGTAACGATACAGGAAGGTTCTATTAAATTGCTTGATTGACCGAGAGCTGTTTCAATTGAAGGTCTAATGGTTGATGTGAGAAAAGTTGTGGAAAGTGTATCAAAAACTCTAACTAAACTTCCTTTCATCAATCCACTGACACCTTCATGATCTACAATGGTCCACAAAACAGAAAAGAAATTCTTCTCTTTCATTTGTGGATCAGTTGACAATCTGGTGAGAACAGTTTCAAACGGTAATGCAAGAAGTGATAGAGCTATATATTGCCATCCGAAAGATCGGTTTGATTCAATGAAGAGATTGGCAGCTTGGAGCATTAAAGATGCATCCAAACCTTTCCACAATTGTAAAACATTTTGATTAGCCAGAACGGATGCTACATGAAATGCATTCCCTGGAACATCTCTGGTTTGTTGAGCCAAAAGCACTCTGATCAGTGGTTGTTCAACGATTGACACAAATAATTTGCTGGTCAGACGTTGAGAAAGATCAGAACTGATAAGCTGATGGTTGGCCATTTTTTTTGATTTGAAAGGTCAACCACAAAGTGAGAGAAAGATTCTTGTATTTAAAATTCACTTTCGTTGCTCAATTCACCAACATTTTCAAATGCCTTCTTTGGATTCGACTTGTACTTCATAAAATATCCTTGCAATTTGGCTGGAGTAATTTGAGCATTGGAAAGTTTTTCAGTAAAGTTGTCAGCAAGTTGTTCAATATTTTCTTCTCCTTGGTAAAAGTTGAGGAAGAGCATTTTGATTTGATTCTTGTTGGCGAATCCAATGTGGAATTTTCTGTCAATTCTACCAGGTCTAATGAGAGCTTCATTAAGTTTCTCTGGATGATTGGTGGTGAGGAAAATGATTCTGCCCTCTTGAGCTCCCAGACCATCGATCGAGTTCAAAAGTCCACTCACTGATATATGTTGGTCAGAATCGAATTTCATATTGGCGCTTTCAATGGCTGATTCACATGAGTCAACATCTTCTATCAAAACAATTGATTTTTGTGGGACCTTGTGAAGAAGTCTAGCCATTTTCTCATCATCCAATTTGTTGCTACTCACATTGAGCACATAGATATCTAAACCTAATTCACCAGCTACTGCCATTACTGTTGATGATTTACCAGTTCCAGGTGGTCCTTTCAACAAAACTCCTCTTCTATATGGAATTCCTCTGGTATAGTAAAATTTAGATCCATCCACAAATGATTTCAAATCTGTTACAATATCCTCAAGAATATTATCTCCCAAAATAATTGAATCCAATGGTCTCTTTGGCTTTCTTGTTAATTCCTCCCAATCATAACAATCCAAGCTAGGTGAATATATTACTGTTTTATCCTTTTTATGCTCCTTGAATAGAGATCTAGCCTCTTCAACTAAATCAGTAAGAATTTTCTTGTCACGAGCAAGGATTGTAATTGTTAGCTTTTCTCTATTCTTCTTTTCTTCTCCTTTTGGCATTACTTTTTCAATATAAATCCAAGTTAATTTCCCCTTGTAATTGAAAAAGTGTCTCACACCATCAACAGGAGTGAACATTATTTGCTTATCAGTTTCTTCTGAGTTATTCTGAGGAGCAAACATTGATCCAAAAACTCCAAACAATCCTCCAAGCATATTCGAAACAGCTCTATTATCTGATGAAAGTACAGAAACATGTCTACAGTTTTGGGTATATGGATGTTGAGCAAAATATGACATTAACCAATGATAAGCTTCATCATCTTGATCAACAGATAAATGCAAAGTCATCTCTCTTTCAAGAATTGGTAAAAGAACTTGATTAACTCCTTCATAGCCTAAATAAAACACTCCAGCACCCAATATCCACTTCCACCATTGAATTTTAAACCCACCACTTCCAAAAGGAATTTGGTTTTTGCTTTGTTCTTCCGAATTTAATTTAAAATTGGTATGAAACTGATTAGACTTGCTGATCATTGAGCAGTTATTCTTCATCAATAAATTTCCTCCGATGAATACTGATGATGATGTTTGTCTGACACTGGTGAGACGACAATAATTCATCAGTAATGCTCGTTTTTGCTTTAAAAACATTTTTTTTGATAGATTTAATAAATTTATTTATTTAACTGTTGGAACACAAAGTTCCATTAAATTGATATAATGTAAATTTGTAATAGTGATATTAATGTTGAAATTAAATCTAAATATTAAAAAAATGAAATGAAAAGGTTTAGAAGTAATGATGATAATTTTCAGGAATTAAAAAATCAAGAAAATATTTGGGATGATTCGGATGAGGAATTGAATAGTGATGACGATGAGAATAACGGAAATTCAATGGTAGAAATTGCTACTCATCATAATGTTTCTAAAGATGAAAAATTGGCACATGATGAATTATTAAATTATAAGGAAGAATTTTGTTTTCCTTTACAGAATAATAAGCAAGTAAATATTCAGTTGATAACTTCAATTTCTAGAGAGGCAAGACATACGGGAACTCATTTGTGGAATTGTTCAGTCTTGCTGACAAATTATTTGATAGCTCAATTGGAAAGTGGTGGAGAAGAACTGTTTGGAAAGTTGAACAATGGACCATTTACTATAATAGAATTGGGTTGTGGATTGGGACTTCCCTCTATTGCCACCTGTAAAATCAATCCCAAAAACAGATGTATACTAACAGATTTATCAACCCCAGATTTTGAAAAGAGGTGCTCAACTCAATGTGAGATTAATGATCTGGCACAAGATCAATATGATATTATTCCAATTGATTGGGGAAACAATTTTATGGAAATTGCAAAATTTGCAAGAGAAAATTCAGGCAAAAAGATAGATTTGATTGTTGCCACTGATTGTCTGTATGATAAGAAACTTTATGATCCATTCTTTTCCACTGTTCACTTTTTGAAGAAATTATTTAATAATCCCGATCTCCCTTTACTATTGGCTCAATACAAGAGAAATGAATCCGATAATATTACCTATCAATTAAAGAGATGGAATCTCAAACCAAAACCTGTAGTTTGGAAAGAAAGTATCAATTTGGAAAAGTATTTGAAAATCATGGGCAAGAGTAATGATATTTTAGAAAAGCAATTTTATGAGCTTTATGATTCTACTCAAATAGTTGTCATCCAATAAACAACTATTTACTGCTTTTGCTTTTTCTTAACTGGTTGCTGCTGTAATGGATTTCCTACCACTTGTGGAATAGTACCATTGGTTGGAGTTGGATCTTTCTTCTTTCTCTTCAAATTGTTTGCATTAGCAGCTGCATTATTGATTGGTGGCTTTGGTTGCATTGACGAATTTGAGGCCATCATTGGATTACCTTGTGGAATTTGAGGTTGATAGTTTTGATTGTATTGTTGCTGAGGCATTTGATAACTTTGGTTATATTGTTGCTGTGGTACATTTGGTTTGACAGCCATTGGTTTTGTCTCTGGATATTTGTAATTGTTATGCTCAAAACAGCTATTAATGGTGTAAGAAATATTTGAATAATGTAGACTTACTTGTTTGATGGTTTGTCTTTAAAGTACTTGTGTTGGAGAGCTTCCTTTGCAGTAATTCTTTTAGCAGGATCATATTCCAATAATTGTCTCAATAAGTCATATTCTAATGATTCTTTTGGCATTTTGAAAACACTTTCTAATGTATTCGTAGTTTCACTAAATGAAGCAAGATGCTTGCTCTCAGGTAGGCTATTGATTGTAGGCCATATTTGGTCATTTGGTTTACCTAACACTGTGAAAATCTTATCCAATTGATCACGTTGGAAAGGATTTGGATTATTGTTTTGTTTAACTTCTTCACCTTTGAATAGTGGCTTGAGCTCAAATAATTCATACATAATACATCCAACACTCCAAATGTCAATAGCAGGAGTGTAATGCTTGGCTCCCATCAATAATTCTGGAGCTCTGTACCAAATTGTCACAACAGGACCATCATCATGGAACCTTCTAAGTGGTGCTTTGAATACACGAGCCAAACCAAAGTCAGCAACCTTAACAACACCTCTATCAGCATGACTATCATCATTGATTAAAATGTTGGAAGGTTTCAGATCTCTATGGATTACCCACTTGCTGTGAAGATATTGAATTCCTTTTAAAATTTGGTACATAATTGATTTTATCATGCCATCGTCAAGTTTGGGTGGGAGAGGTGGACCTTGTGGTAATCTCATTAATGTTTTATGATATGCTAATAATCTTTCCAAATCCAATTTACAATAATCCAAAATCATATTGAAACTACCATCATTATGAATCACAACATCCTGTACTTTGAGAACATTTTCATGTTCCAATTCTCTTAACAAGTTAATTTCTCTACAAAGTGTAATTGGAATACCATCATCCTTACCACTCCTCATAAAAAATTGTTTGACAGCAACTTTCTTTTTTGTTTTAATATCCTCATAACAACTCACACTTCCGTAAGCACCTTTACCAAC
The DNA here is from genome assembly GCF_000004985.1 of Naegleria gruberi. Classification (NCBI taxonomy): domain Eukaryota; phylum Heterolobosea; class Eutetramitea; order Acrasida; family Naegleriidae; genus Naegleria; species Naegleria gruberi. The sequence continues at coordinate 127,463 of NW_003163289.1, forward strand.
TACACCCAAACATTTATACTTTCTATTAAAATTGTCATATCTTTGTTCCGTTTTTGGTCTTAAATTATTCATTTTCTATTTACAAAAATTTTATACTACAATAATTATTCAAAATTGATACGCGATTCTACTAATATTACTCTTTGAGTAGGCAACAAATTCCCTCCACACACACTTTCCGAATTAATAATTGATGATGAATCAAAGTCTACTCAAAGCGAGTTGGGATTTTGAGAATTTTTTTTGAATGCTAAAAATAAAAAATACAAACAAAGCTCAAGTTTTTGAAGGCAAAACTTGCAAAATTTATTGAAGATGAAATTAGATGATGATAAACTGCAAGGTAGTGGAGGAGAGGAATTAAATTCACATCAAATGATGGCTGATACTGATGATATTAAACAGGATTCTATTGTGGAAAATGTTTCGGAAGTTGTACGAGTGTATCATGTGCCAAATTCAATGAATGATCACTTTCACAATTATAAATGTTTGGTTTATGATGAAAAATGTAGGTTTTATGATCATCACAATTGATTATTTAGTTTGGAAAGCTGTGAAAATATTGAGGGATAAATATCGAATTTTAACAATTCCTTTTGGATCACTGCCCAATTATATTCAACAAAATGTATATAGCTCTTTACCTTGTTTGATAACACCTGAATCTGTTAGTTTGGGAGTGGAGAAGGGATTTATTCGAGTTTATGAGGATTTAAATAGATCTAATGTGACAAGTTTGGATGAAATATTACTCAACAAACACAGTAGCAAGACACCAACTCAATTACCTTCAAATGTTCCAGCAGGTCATAATGCTGGTCTTTCCCAGAATATTTATTTATTTACAATGTCCTACAATCAGTCAACTGAGAAATACTCACAAGAACCTAAAGATATTACTCATTTGTGGAAGCATCCTTATACTCCTTCTGAAAAAAATAAGTATGAAGTATTTAAGGATTTACATTCGAATTGTGGATTCTTCCTTACGAGTGGTGATAAATTTGGATGTGATTTCTTGGCCTATAAGGGAGATCCAGTTCTCCACCATGCAGAATTTCTGGTCTATGTTCAGGAGTATGATAAACCGATTGAATCATTCCAAATGATTAGTATTGGAAGATTGGCCAACAATGTTCACAAAACTGTACTCTTTGCATCGTGGAATCCTCAATCCAATCAAGTGGAATATTTAAATATGAATTGGTTCAATCCTCAGCCCATCAAAACTTGGAAAATCAAAGAATTATGTAACAAGTACAAACAAGAACTTAACAACCAAACCTCTCATTAAATATTTAATCCTCTCGAATCATTTTCATATCACGAACCAAAAATTAAGAATTCTTACAATGGACAGAAACTGGAGGATAAATTAACTTTAAAAAAAATGCAAAACAACAACGTGATTACTCTTTCGGATGGTGAAGATGAAGACGATGAAGTTGTGTCAATCTCCAATCCGAATACCAGTCCCAACAATATTGGTAATGCACCATTGATGAGAATGAACAATGGAGGAGCATTAATTCAGAATAATAATAATAATATTAATCGGAATGTTTTCATACCTCCTCCATCGTTGGTTCCTTCCTCTTCTGTAATGGTTGGATCCTCTTCATCGAGTGTACTGCCTGCGAATGAAAATATTGGTGGTGGTGATGAAGGTGGTGATGAGAATGACGATGATGTATTGATTGATGAACCTGAAGATGATGAGGATAAAGATAATATTTGTCTAATTTGTCAAGATGAATGGAAAACAGAATCAAATCATCCTCACAAAGTCGTGGCTCTTAATTGTGGTCACATATTTGGACATTCTTGCATTTCTCAATGGTTACAAACCAAAAGAATTTGTCCTGTCTGTAAGAGACCTGCCGAAGAATCTGATTTGAGACCTATTTTCATTCAATCATCAGCTAATAGATTTGCCATAGAAAAGATTCAGAAAATTAGTGACAGAGAAAAACAACATTTGAGGAGGAAATTAAGACAAGAAAGAAAAAAGAGAAGAATGTTTGAATCGAGAATGTTAAAATTAAGGGAAAAAATTAAGAGATACATTTCAAGCTCCTCCAATCCTAAAACTAATGTAAATACTGATGTACAGATATCTCAAAATCCAAAACAATTTCTAAAAGAAATATATACCGAAATTGATTCATGTCCTTTTGAACTCAAACTAATAGATACAGAAAATATGGAATTTCAACCAGAAGACCCTGATGTTGTGATTCAATCATCAAATCAGAACTCGTGCTTTGGACAGTACAAAGTCATGAGAAATGATTATTCACACAGGTTATTTAAATTTTTGGATGATCCTGGTCAAATAGCATTTGACACTCCAAGAAATGCTCTGAGTATTTACTCATCTATAGCGAACTTGTATATCGATATTCCACTTTTTGGGAGAAGCTCTAGTGCATCTCCTTCCTCACCAATAGATGTAATTGACCTCAATTACTCGTCGAAAACTAACTTAATTTATGCATCTCTTGAAAATAATGATATTAAGATTGTAGATGGTAGGACTAGAAATAGTGTAGTATTCGATATGAGACTATCTAGTAGAGCAAATTGTATCTGCATTAATGAAAAATATGAAAATTACTTCATATGTGGTACAGAGACTGGAAATATTACAGTTTTAGACATTAGACTGCCTAGATGTATTGCCTTTGATTACCAAGTACCTCACAGTGGCATAACAACACATGCAAACTCTGTGGTTTCTATTGATTGCATACCATCCAGTGACACTATTCTTTATTCTACCCTATCAGGAAATTATCAAGCCAAGCTGAACTTTGAATCGAATGATGTTATTGCAGACATTGGAGATACAAGCACCATTCAACCTGACTCTGTGCAAGATATTTCTTTTCCATTCATTCCAAAATCCCTCAAACCATTCAATATGAAATATGACAGCTACTCAAAACGTACTTTATTTTCTTACTCTACTTTTGGAAATCCTCAAAGAACTATTGATCACTTAATTTTGAAAGAAACTAATAATGCTTTCCCAGTTACTGATGATATGATAAAAATAGAAGAAAAAGATGACCTTTCTTCACCACTCCAGTTTACTTCATTTGAAAGATGTATGTATTTTAATGATTTATCAATTTGATTTTCTAATATTTACAGTTGAACATCATCCTACACCTATCCGAAAGTTCAAAGCACCAACTTGTTTATTCAATTTAACAACTACTGGACTGATTGATTTGGATTCTAGTACTAATACTCAATCATACTCATATCTTAATGGTACATCACTTATGGCATATACAGGAAATAGAAAATTGACATTTGTTAATACTTTAACAGGAAATAATTTCCAAACCATAAAGACAGACAATCTGCTGCCAGCATCCTGTCTTGACAGTTTGAACTGCCCTATGGGAACTTATATTGGCCAACTATCTCCTGAATCACTTTCAATATATGTCTATAAAGGATAATTATACGAATTTTGACCACTTTGAATTAGATGATTTGTTAATGGTTGGATTATTTGCAAATGTTGGTTTAGTCTTCTTTTTTGGTTGTTCATCCTCTTCCTCAAAAAAGAAGTGGTCATTATCTTCACTTGTTTGAGGAATTGTTTCATCATTGTAAGAATCCCAATCACTATTATTTTTCTTATTACTTGTGGACTTGGTATTTCTGCTATTACCTGAATTGTAGCTGTCATATTCATCATATTCAGCATATTCTCCTTCATCTCCATCATCCTCAGCTTTTTTCCTCTTTTTACTTTGCGATTTAGTTGCAGGCTTTCTTGATTTCTTCTCCTTTTCCAAACTTGTCACAACATCAAATCCCTCGTCCTCATCCTCATCATCATCATGAACATATCTTTTCTTTTCCTCCTTGAATTGACTCCATTTACTAGCCGATGCCTGTTTGTAAATTGGTTTTTTCTCCACAATTTGTTCTTCATTTTCCTCCTCCAATTGTCTAGCCTCCAAAACTTCCTGTTCAATTTCACCTCTCTTCATATTTAATTCTTGAACAATTGGTCGAAGATCCTTCGGTTGATTAGAGTTGGCAAATACTTTTCTGATCGATTGTTGAGAGCCACATAATTTACATTTCCACTTCCGATTCTTTGTCACCTGATTAATACTAAAGGCTGTGCAATTAAAACATTGGAAGATGGCGTGTTCTGGCATTTTTTTTTATTTTGAAAAATTAAAAAAATTATTCCAGACAGAAGTGGAAGATTTTGTTGTGGAAAAAACAATTATTACTTAGTGGTATTTGCTTGATTACCAACATTAATTTACAAAAATTGGTTTTTCTCTCTTGTCATTGTTTCGATTCGGCCTATTTTGAGTTTCCTGTTTCTACTGATATCAAAAGATTGAGACAAAATCAACATATTTCGAATCCTTAATAAGTGAAAAATCAAAATTAGATACTCTTTAATTAGAAGATGATTATCTGGAACATTAATAATTATATATAAATAGTATAATTTTGGAAATTGTATTTTCATAGTCATTCCAATTCGTTTATTTAAAAAGTAAATTATACTAATCAAACTCTTTGCTTCCAATTCACACACAACAAAAAAAACATGAGCACTACAAATCGTCTAATAATATTTAGAGGAATTTCTGGTTCAGGTATTTATATTAGAAATTAATAAATTCACATGGTTAATATTTACAGGAAAAACTCATATTTGTGATCAGTTAATGATGAGATTTTTAGATAATAAGGTCGATTCTCCTTCCATCAGAAATGTAATGAAACTTTCAAGAGATGATTTAAGGGCCAACCTCTTTCCAGACTTTGTCACACCGACCTTCAGCCAAGAGGAAGAAATGATGATTGATGAGTGGATCAAGAGGACAGTGAGGTATTTCTTTCATCACCACAATAATTCGAAAAACAAGGATGATGTACTCTATGTTTTTGTTGATGGCATGTGTTTAAACAGTAATGAATCTGTTAAATCTTTTGAAACACTCTGTAAAGGTATTGGAGTTGATGAAAAAGGGGAGGACGAAACTGTTAAAGAAATTGTTCAACTCACAACAACGATGGATTTACCTGGCATTCAATCATCCAACAATACGGGAGCTCAAGTACCAGATGATCATGTATCATGTGAAAAATTGACTAGAGTAATCAATGAACAACTAATCAATGTTGAGTCAAAGATCAAAAAATTGGCTTCTTTTTATTGTGTTGAAGTAGAAAGAGATGAATCAGATTGTAAGGAAGCAATCGAGGAGATGAAAGATAGTCATCCAGCAAAACAGAGCAGAAATTATGATAAAACAAAACAAGAATTTACCAGATTGGATGAGAAATACACCAAGACCATCAATTACAAATTTGTTTACAATAGAGAGGACAAACTTGAAGAAATTGTTAATGATTTGACAGAATGGATTAGACAAAATGATTAGAAATAAACTGAAATTGACTTGATTGTCACCAACAAAAAAGACAACTGGAATGGTGACCCTTTCACAGCAATCAAGCACACCAAACCATTGTTATCTCTCCGCCCAATGAATTATTTGCAGTATGATTGCTGACTTTATTAAAATAACTCAAACAATGCAACGGGCAGGAAATACTCAAGAAATGAATGTTGTGGTTTTACGAAAAAGATTATTTTATTCAAGAAAGCATACAATTTCCGTAAGTTTGAACCAACTATTTCTCCCGCCATTGTATTTTCATTAATGTACAACAAAAACAACAGACAAATAAAATACCTCAACAACAAGGAACTATACAATGGTACGTGTCGTTTGATACAAACGGGTTTTTTAATGATGATGAAAAATAGAGCGAAATCGATGAAACATTGAAGAGAATTAAGTCTCATAAGGGAGTGGAAGGAATTGTTATTGTAAATAGTGAAGGAATACCTATTAGATCGGATTTTATGAATGATGATGTAAAAGTAAAATATGCTGCCAATATAACACAATTAGTTGCCAAAGCTAGATCGGTCGTCAGAGATCTCAATCCTCAAAACGATTTAACCTTCTTGAGAGTAAGAACAAAACTCCATGAAATTTTAATTGCCCCAGATAAGGAATATATTTTAATAGTTGTACAGAATACCAACTTTGAATAAATTATTAGTTATTTAATAAAGCCAATTATTTCATGAAGAATCAATTATTTTCTAAATCTTTGCTGTTATGACTATAATTTAAAAAGGCGGGAAGAACAAGAGTTTATTGCAAATGGCGCCAAATTCTACACTTTTCATCTTAAAAAATGTCTCAAGACTCAAGTATTAATGATTCTTCTCTAATGTTGGACGATTCTATATCTTTCTCAAACCGTTTTGATTTTGAGGAAACTATAAGGCAAATCCAAGAACAAAGCAAGAAAGTCAGCAACCACTTGAATCAATATTCTAAATATCTTGCTCCGAGCCCTAAAGTTGAAAAAGAACAACAAAGTATCAAACCCACTACAACAACATCAAATAAGCAAAGCTCTCCTACAGCTAATTACTATACCTCAGTCCCAACAACCACAACAACAAGGCCTCCATCGGTAAATTCAGTCTCTATGGAAGCAAAACAAAGTATAACATCAGGATCGGGGAGCAATTCTCTCCACAACCCTACTAAGAGTGTCCAATCTGTGGCCACGCCTCTAACCTCTAAATATTCTCCGTCTGACCCCATTGAGGCTTTGATGAGGGATTTTCGAAATGAAGTTAAGGACATTGATAACTGTATTCATCACTCAAATGATACTCCAGAGAGTTACAAATACGACTCTCTTTATAAAGACGAAGAGACAGATGGATATGAAGAGGAACCTGAATACTCTCTGTACAATACCTCCACTCCTATCAATGAATCAGTTAAAAAATCTAACAGATTAGTTACTGAATCAATGTCAAAATTTAAAAGAATGAACGAACATGATTCTCAACCAATTTTACCTAACAAGCCACCTACATCATCACATCGTTTGGGAGCTCACAATGATAGTGTTTTTTCTCCAATTTTGAATAGCTCTTCCAAGACTTCACATACCTCTTCGCCAATGATTACCTTCTCCACGGCAGAGAAGAGTAGAGTTACTGATCCAGATATCATGTTTACTCCTCAACATTTAGGAGGAAGTGGATTATTTTCAAGTAGCAATATCACTAATCAAGAAAAACAAAAACAAATTGTACCACAACAATCAAACCAAGCATCATCAAACACTGAAATGTTGCTTAGAATTGAGAATATTCAGCTTAAAGATGAAATATCCAAATTGAACTCTACTGTGGTATCTCTACAAAGTAGAATGGAAGGAATGGAAAAGAGTATGAAACAATTATTCGATTTGTTAACTCATCAAAATAAATAATAGGTCAATGAAATCTAGATTGACTAAACATTTCAAGATCCTATCTTTATATGTTTAACAATATTTTATTATTTAAATTATAATATTTTTTGGTCCCTTATTGATGACCCTTAAATTAAGTTAATTGTACAAAATTCGTTTTGATTCCTGCTCTAAAGTGAATTAATAGACACGCTTGAATGGTGGAATATATCCCCACTCCTTTTCATCGAGAGTATAACTGTGGACTGGTCTATATTCAATATTGACCTTACCAGTATCAACATCCATTGTGGTAAGAGTGTGCTTCATCCATGTAGCATCATCTCTGTCTGGGAAGTCGTCACGAGCGTGAGCACCTCTGGATTCCTTTCTGTTTTCAGCTGAAAGCATAGTTTGTACAGCATTGATCAAAAGGTTTTGTAATTCGAGAATTTCATAAAGGTTAACATTGTAAATTGGTGACTTATCGCCCAACTTAAGGTATGGGAGCTTATCATAAGCTTCCTTAATGAGTTTACAACCAGTTTCCAAAGTTTCTTGCTTACGATAGACAGCAGCATAGTTTTGCATGACACTTTGCATTTCCTTTCTCAATTCGTGACATTTGATAGTTCCCTTATCACTATTGAAAAGCTTATCCAAACGAACAATTGATTGCATACCAGCATCAGATGGAAGAGGCTTATGCTTAGTATCCTTTGGCAAATTTTCCATGACGTACAAAGCACAAGCACGACCAAAGACGACAAGATCCAAAAGTGAGTTAGCACCCAAACGATTAGCACCGTGAACAGAAGCACAAGCAACTTCACCAGCAGCCAACAAACCCTTAACTGGATAATCTGGTTGATCTTCAGACTTCTTATAGACAACTTGACCAGTGTAAAGAGTTGGAACACCACCCATATTGTAGTGAACAGTTGGAACGACTGGAATTGGTTCCTTAGTCAAATCGACACCAGCGAAAATCTTGGCAGTTTCAGTAATACCTGGTAATCTTTCGTGAAGTAAATCAGTTGGCAAGTGATCCAAGTGCAAGTGAATGTGATCCTTCTTTGGACCGCATCCTCTACCTTCCAAAATTTCCATAGTCATAGCTCTACTGACAACGTCTCTTGAAGCCAAATCCTTGACACTAGGAGCATACTTTTCCATAAAACGTTCACCTTCACTATTTCTCAAGAAACCACCTTCACCACGAGCGCCTTCTGTAATTAAACAACCAGCACCATAGATACCAGTAGGGTGGAATTGAACAAATTCCAAATCTTGATTTGGTAAACCAGCTCTAGAAACCATGGCAGTACCGTCACCAGTACAAGTGTGAGCAGAAGTACATGAACCATAAGCTCTACCATAACCTCCTGTAGCCAAAATAGTGTAGTGAGAACGGAAACGATGCATACTACTATCTTCAAGACAATAAGTCATAACACCTCTACATTCATCTCCTTCCATCAACAAGTCCAAAGCGAAATATTCAATAAAGAATTGGACGTCATATTTCAAAGCCATACCATAGTTTGTGTGGAGAAGAGCGTGACCTGTTCTATCAGCAGCAGCACAACATCTTCTAGCTTGACCACCTTTACCAAACTTGATACTTTGACCACCGAAAGCTCTTTGATAAATTTTACCTTCAGGAGTACGAGAGAAAGGAAGACCCATATGTTCCATTTCAATAACGGCTTGTGGAGCTTCTTTACACATGTAGTGAATAGCATCTTGATCACCCAACCAATCGCTACCCTTGACTGTATCATAGGCGTGATAAGTCCAGTGATCTTCTGTCATATTTCCAAGAGCAGCGTTAATACCACCTTGAGCAGCAACAGTGTGTGATCTTGTTGGGAACAACTTGGAAATACAGGCAACCTTGTATCCAGCTTTGGCCAAGTTGGCAGCACAAACGAGACCAGCACCACCAGCACCTACAACAACAGCATCATAAGTATGGTCAATTACTGGATAAACTTGTGAGAGTTGTGGTCCCTTATCGGTCATTGTTCCTTGTCTAACAGCACTATTTCCTAGCACAACCAAATTTTTGGTATTAGATGAAAAACATCTTTTAGTATTGGATGTTGTTGTGGATGTTTTAGTAGTAGAATTAATTAATGATGATGAAGATGAAAAAACAGAGTTGTTTTTTAATTGTTGTTGGATTGAAGACTTCAAAGCAGAGACTCCCTTCAACTTTCTGCAAGACTTGAGCATTTTTTGAGTCTGAATATTTTTTATCAAAATATTTTTAAAATTATTTTCTTGCCTGCTGCAGCCAAAAATCATCCGAAGCCTAAAACTCCCCAGCAAAAGACAGATGTTCTGTATGAAATGGATTAGAGAAGGGACAATAACAATGATATTCAGCTTGAGTGTTTGACCGACAACTCTAAGTTGTGTTGTCCCTTGCTAGCGATATGCTTTGTTGCGATTCTCTCTTTTGATGACTAATTCAAGCAGCTGGGCTTGAATTTACAATAACTCAAATTGAACATTAAAAAATACATCAATTCAGAGATGAATTGCATCAAGGAATGAATGTTAAGGAAATTAGAGTTGTTTGAATTAGCTTATTTTACACATTTTAAATCAATGTCCAAAATGGAAGAATAAGGCAATCAATTACGATGATTATCATAATTGGTTAAGGATAAGATCATCATTAGTATAAATATTGTCTATCAATTCAATTCATGAAATTCAATTTCATAGCAGGCAACATGCTTTTGATTAAGGACCCACTTGCCGAACCGTTTGAATCAATCAATATTTCATTTTACCAGTTCATGAAAAGCAACTTTCTGCTCTCCGAATAGACTATGATATCAATCGACATTGGATGAATTGATGAACGTTTTGGTTTCGTAAAGACATCTTGGGTGATCACTTTTGGAACCTTGTTACCATTCCAAATATGATGTCAAACAAAAGTTCTGTATTGTTATCTGCCACCATTGTATCTATCTTTCCAATCATGCCAGTTGATACTTCTTTAAATACCACTGGTGATACAAGTCCAATGCATCCAACAATCAAAAAAAACAAAACACTGTGTTAACAATGAAACTCTTTATGGCTCTCATCTTTTTATTCCTTGCATTGTTGGCTAACAATGGCAGATGTGCAACAGTAAATCCAATTGCATCTGTTCAGTTTAATCAAGTGATTGATGCAGCCATGACCAATATTTTGCACAAGTCAGAAATAACAAGTGCTATCAATGATTGTAAGTAGTTGTATACTAAGTTTTATATGGAAAATATATTCGAAATTAGTTTTTACGTTTCCTGCTCCTACTTGTTATGCTTCAATTTCCTTCCCTGCCATCAATCCAATTCCTGCATCAGTTTCTCAAATTCGATTCTGCAATCTCAACTATGGCCTTTACAAAACTTTAGTAAGTAATTACAGCTCTTAAGTTTCTTATTAACCAAATTATTTGCTATATTCAATTAGGGAAATGCAATTGTTAGTGCAATCAACTCCCAATACAAACTTTCCCTCACAGCAAATTATGACGCAGTGGTCAATGTTTCAGTTTCTTATTTCAATTCATTGAAAACTGCAGTCGATTCCTCAGTGTGTGATGTTGTCATTGCAGAGACAGTATATACTGCAGAAAGAGCAAAGCTTGTAAAATATACTACTTGTGGTTATGGAAGCACCTCATATGGTTTTTTAAGAGGAGCATTGGATAATTCAACCATTAGTATTTCAAATGTAAATGATTTGAATAATCCAGCAGTCAAAATTTCAGTTGTTAAGGGATCAATTTTTGACACCTATGTGAATCAATCATTACCATTAGCTCAAAAGGTGTATGCTTCCTATGGAGCTCAAATGCAATTGGTTGCTGATGGGGTTGTCCATGCAGTTGTGGATGATGCAGTTGGACTTAATCAATTTCGATTGAACAATATGAAAGATTGCACTTCATGTTTTGTGAAACTATTTGGAGATGTTAGCACCTTCTCAGCTTTTACAGAACTAACAACCAAATCGAATGGAGCATTTTCAATTTTTAACACCTTTACTCTGTTAATGATGTGTACAGCAAGTCTGTTTATTAGTTTTCTTGTAATTTTATAAACATGTATTAAATGATAATTATGATCTCAATTAAATATTGATTTCAACAGTTCCATTTTCCAAGTCTGCCAATAAATTCTTCATTTGACTGTCAATGGTTGAGAGAGCAAATTGGACATGTTCGAGATTTGTGAAGGAACCACAAATTGCCAATCTCAAACAATACTTTCCACCCAAAACAGTATGACTCATGTACATCATACCATTTACATTAATTCTTTCAATAAGAATCTCGTTGAAACGATTTTCCTTTTGGAGAGACCATTCTGAATTGTGATATCTGAAACAGATAAGACTGGTAACTCTTGGAGCTAGGAATTCAATGCATGATTGCTTTCTCAATTCAGTTTCGGCATATTTTGTAAGATTAATGTGATGTCTGAGATACTTTTGAAGTCCACTAATACCATAAACTCTCATAACAAGCCACAATTTCAAAGATCTGAAACGTCTACCAAGAGGCAACTGCCAATCTCTGTAATCAGTAACAAGTCCACTACTGGATGCCTTATTTTTCAAATATTCAGGATCTAAAGACAGAGCATTCTTCAAATGTTTTCTCTCCTTGACCCAAAATGCACAACAATCAAAGTTTGTCAACATCCACTTGTGAGGATTGAATGTGAAAGAATCAGCAAATTCCAAATATTCACAATTATCACCACCAACAAAAGCTTGTCTACATTCAGGTAGCATGAGTGATGATCCAACGAATGCAGCATCAACATGAAGGAATAATGAAAACTTTTGACAAATTGCTCCAATCTTGGATAAATCATCAATGGCAGTGCTACTTGTTGTTCCAATGGTTCCACAAACAAAGAATGGAATTAAACCATTTTCCAAATCCTGTTGAATAGTTTTTTCCAATTCATTTTCATTCATATTATAAGTGTCTGGATAGGCAGATATTTTCCTCAAATGAATAATACCAGTGACCATGCATGCCTTCTCAATAGAGCTGTGAGTTTGACTTGAAACGTAGGCCACTAACTTTCCTTGAAAATCAGCTTGATTGAATGAATCACCCATTTCATTCTTCATTTGGACACGTTTCTTTTCTTTAGCTGCTAACATTGCAACTACACCAGCTGATGAAGCTGTATCTTGAATGGATCCTCCCTTTTCAGAAAGTGGTTGTTGAGATTTCAAATTTTGTAAAATAACTTACACCTGTTGTTTCACTTAAAAAGTGTTTTGGTAAATGGAGAGCTTTGGCCAACCAGTCCATAACAATAGTTTCCAATTCTGTGCATGCAGGTGAAGTAATCCAACTAAAACCAATGACATTGAACATTCCTGACAAGATGTCACCAATGAGAGCAGGATATGAAAAATTGGCAGAAAAGAACTATCATTTTCAATTATTCTAATACATGTATTCCAAAAACCTACAGAATAGAAATTAGGATGTTGCCAATGAGTTACTCCCATAGTAATCTTCTCAGAAACATCTTTCAAAATATCATCAAATGATTCTCCATTAAGAGGTGCTTCATTTGGTAATAATTTTTGCAAATAACCTGGTTGTACTTGAGAACAGACTGGGTGATGAATTTTGTTTTCTTCTAAAGTATTGTTTGGATTAATTAATTGATCATGATAATTAACAATATAATCACCAACTGTATTTAGGTGATTTTTGAAATCGGAGGCAGACCATGGATGTTGAAAATTGAGTTCTTCAAGTGTAAATTCCGATGATGAATTGTTATTCTCTTGTGATGGGAGTGGCTGTTGATTGTTTGATGGAAGCATTTTTTTTATGTGAATTTACTAGTTGACCAATTCTTCCTTTCATAGATGTCTTCTTATTACAATAATACAATCAATTTATATACAAAATTTGTACAATTATTTCTTAGTATCACCAGAATAGAGGGAGATGATAGAATCGGTTGATCCAGCTGCTAAACACATTCTGAAAGGATGGAATGCAAGACATGAAATTGGACCAATTCTTTGACCTAAAAATCCGTCATGATAATAAATCATGCTTAATGTTTCACCTGATGTGTTGAAAACTTTGATGAATTGGTTATTGCTACCACAAGCCAATACAGGAGCATAATTATGGATGGCTAATGCTGTCATCGATCCCTTATGAGCGTTGAATTGTCTTGTGCATTTGTTAGTAACTCTAGTATCCCAGAACATGATATCACCACTAGAATAACCAGTGATAACTTGATTGCTATTGACATTTTGAATCTTGGCACTTACTACCCAATTCTTACTGACTTCTTCATAATTTGAAATAAGTTGGTGAGTAAGTACTGGTCCACTATTTGGTGATTCTCTCTTGTCGAATAAGAGAACTTTACCATCACTACAACCAGCAGCAAAGAGATATCCATTATTTGGATCAGCCGCAATACTCGTAACTGGAACATCCAGAGGAATATTTTGAACACAATATTCCTTATCGACATCCCAAATCTTGACTTTTTCAATATCACCAGTGACATAAAGTGTACCATTGTGTTGTTGCCATTCTGTTAAAATTCCCAGACCTGAATCACTGCTGAGGGCTTCATGAGCAGCTCGGAAAGAAGATACTGGCTCTTCTTTCTTTTCATAATTCTTATAGATTGCAACATTACCAGCTGCTGATGCAACCAACAACATGGATTGCTCTGCCTCTTCGTTAATGATATGGAAATCTGTAATTCTACTCTTGAGAATGTCACCACATCTAAATTGATTCACAATAGCACCTCTAACCCAATTCCAAACACTTAAACCATCATTCTCATCAGAAACTACTAAATATGGTTCAAATCCATGGAATTTCATTTGAGAACAAATTTCACTTTCATTTCCAAAGAAACCAATTTGTTCTTCCAACTTCTTTTTACCAGCAACCTTGAGCATTGTATTGGCTTCCTTAACCAAATGCTCGTTTCTCTTTCTTCTCTTAAGAACTTGTTGGGATACAAAGCTGTCATCCTTTGGTGAATTCTCGGTAAGAATTGGATTTGAAAAATATTCACAACTTCTTTCATAAAAGTTTGATTTCATGAATATCATATTACTGTTAGAAGAAGAGGTGACATCCAAGCTGTCAGAGTCAGTATCTTCATCAGAATAATTGCTTTGTTGATTAACAAATCCGGCTTTCAAAAAGTCAGAATCACTAGCGCTTCTTCTCATTGATAATTTGTCAATCAATCTCTTTTGCATTGGCTTGGCTGGACTCTTTGGAGTATTTTGAGTATTATTGAATGCCTTTTCTTTGATGAGGAAGAGTTCTCTTTCGAAATCTTCATCGTTCAATTTTGAGTAAGTATACCTCATAAAGCTCAGAATCTTGTGGGCTTCTTCGGCAACTTCGCGAACAGGATCAAAACACAACATAATAGCCACTCTACAAACGTCAAGAGCAAAATATGAAAGTTGACCAAGCTCTCTATCCTTCATATCTTTGAGAACTCGGGCATCCTTTGGAGTGGAAGGTTGAGTGGTAACTTCATCAACAGGTTTTCTTTCCTTCTTTTTCTTCTTCTTTTGTTGGAATATTAAAGTATTAGGTGATGATGAGTTTGAACCAGAAACCAAAATTGGTGTTGGGGCATTGTTGAGGTAGTGAGTTTCTTCCTTAATTATGGATTTCAAAAGTTCTGGTGCAATAAATTCGCCATATTGTTGAATAAATGTACCAAGAGCATAAACTAGCTCCTTTCTAACCATTGGAGAACCATCCAAAATTGTTTGATAAAGAGCAGTGCAAATCTTGATTTCTCCTTGTACTCTTTCTTCGGATTTTTCTGGCTTATTTCCAACAAACTTTTGAAGAGTGAAAATACTTGCTGCTCTAACTTCTGGTACATCATCATTTAAAAGTCTTAAAACTTTTTCATGAGTAGTAGATTTGATAGCCAATTCTTGACCTTCATCAAAATCTTCAACGAGCTTTGCAATCAAGAGACATGCCCACTTTCTAAGAATTGGATCTTGTTCAGTCAATTGAGAGGAGCAAAGATCAAACAAGTTCTTATATTTGAGACATGCTTGTTGGCCAGGATTAAATCTATCTGCAATAACTGATAAAACAAAGCAAGACATTGCTCTCAATTCAGTATCATTATTTCTTTCAACTAGTACATTGATGAAATAGCTATGACCATGATCCTTTACAAGATCAATTTGGCATGGTTTGTCGAGTGCCAAAATTTTAGTCCAAATAAATACTAAAATTCTTCGAAGTTCTACAGAGTTACTTTGGAGAAGTTTGAGAACGTATGGGAAAATACCAACAGAGAGAGCCAAGTTTACAGCCCAGCTTCCCATATCCAAAAATCTTCCCAATAATGTGAGAGCTCTCAAACGATGGCTTTGACTGAGTAAAACTTGAAGTAAGATTGGGAGTTGTGTTGGTGGTTTTTGAATTCTATGACCAAATTCCAACCAAACTTGGAAATCTGTAAGTTGTGCAGAGAAGAATGGGTTATATTGATATTCAGCACTTGGATTGTTAAATAAGTTAGGAAGTTGTGATACACATTGGTCAAGAGCCAAATCCCATGCATCCCACATTGGATGGTTGTGTGTTTCAGGTAATTTAGGATAGCTTACTGGTGTACAATTAGCTGATCTCATAATTCTATCAGCCAACAAGAAATTTCTAAACAAACTAGCAACAAGAAGATCTTGTCTGAAAAGTTTGTGGAATAAATCTCTTGGTAAAACATTCCAAGCAATAGTATCAGTAACTGCAGTAAAGATCCAATTCAATTCACCAAGAGGTGTTCTTCTGTCATTGATTCTACCTGGAATATTTTCTATCAAGTCATCAGTAACTCCAGAAACGAGCTTATTACGTTGTCTAAACCATCTCAATGCAATTTTGATAGGTGTAGTAAGACATGATGTGAATAAATCAGCTGGGTATTCAGGATTCATTGGTAAATTTTCTTTAACTCCACAAGCTGCTAAAATAATATTTTCCTTCTTCATGACACTTCCTCTTGGAGGAGCATCTTTTTGTTCAATAATTTGAATAAAACTATTCAAAATTATTCCGGCATTAGAGCAATCAAAAACATAAATTGAAGGAGAATCCATCCAACAATACAGATCATAAAGTGACAATGGAATATACTGAGTAAAGGTCTTATTGAAAACCCAAATTTCACCATTTGTTGTTGGTTTTGGAACACCGTGACCATTGTAATGGAACAGTATTCTCTCCTTTTTAGCACTTTTTCTTAACTGTACACAAGTTTTTTTAACATCTTCAACAGTAGGATCAAGACATTGCTTATATCTTGCTCTTGGTTGCCAACGTTCATATTGTAATTTCAAATTACTACCAATAGCTTCCAAAGCCTTTTGTGGATGAGTTTGAGGATCAACCCAACACTCCAACTTTGCACAAGGTTGAACCTTGACAACATCTGGAGGATCAACTCCAATATTCAAACAAACAACAAGTGCAACGTGAACAGTTTTTAACTAAATTCAAAATTATTAAATATGAAATTGGTATATATTTCTACTACTTACTCTTTGTTTCATTCTCCAATCTATAACTTCTCTAGGTACTGGAGTAAAAACTTGATGTCTATCACTTGTGAAAAAGAGAGGCTTGTTTGGAAGGTTAGTAGATTTTCTTCTTCTAGATTTTGTCAATCTAAACGAAGCTAAACCATCAGAACTTTGACCAAATGGTGGAGAAATAGATGTGTTTGATGAAGGAGAAACATTGTTCATACTCGGAGTTGAAAGACCTTGATTATTTTGAGAGTAACCATCATCATAATAATCCCCTCCTAGAGTTGATCTTCCTGATTGAGCATATTTTGGCTCATTTTCAAAGTTTTCTTCATCATCATTTTGTTGTTGATTGTTTGGTTCATCATTATCGATATCATCATTATCGTCATCTTGATTTGTTCTCCTTCTGGAGTTTTCTTCATAATCGTTTGGAATCATTGTTTAGATGATGATTTTTGTTATTTAAATTCTACTACTATATTCGTATTTGTGGAAAGTAAATATGTGTGTGGTGTTCTGAGTAATGTCCTATTATTATTTCTTGTCAAAATAATTCATTTCAATGTAAATACGCTTCACGACCACACAACGTATTTTTTTAATTTGATTAAAAAAAAATATTAATATTTTAAATACCAAGAAGAATTGCACGCGACAGCTTGTGATATTTTCGGCTAAGAGAGAAGATGATTGCCAACCCAATTAGTTTCAATTACTAAAGATTAATTTTTCGGATTTTATTTACGAACAATTGCCTTTTGCTTTTGGTATTATTGAAAGTTAAATTTAGCAATTTTTGATAATATCATAGATCTTTTGCAGAGATGGAATTGATACCAACCACAGAAACTTTCTCAAAGAAGCTTACTTTCATATTTCAATCCAACCCAATGTTTACAACCAAGTAATGGACGTTATTACTTCGTTGTCCATAAAAAAATTAAGGTCATTCCAATAAAAAAACAAAAATACTGCCTTATATGTGAACCTATAGGTTTAGTTTATTTGAAGAATAAAATTCCATAATCTAGGATCTGCATTTTGTACAAGTCTTTGTAGCTTTGTTGATGTGGAGCTAAAGAAGGATTATAGCCTGTTTGTCTGTTACTAGCTTTCAGGTTTTGAAGATGACAATATTTAACACCCTCCTTTCCATCAGGATGTTCACCTCCAAACAGTAATCTGTAATGTACATTTTGAGACCAGGTAGCAAACTTTAACTCGTCACGGTAAAGTTGAACTAGTTCAGTGGCCAGTCTATCATCGTTGAAATTTCTATTGGCACCTTGGTAAAATGTGGTATTTCTCTTTTGGTGGTATTTTTGTCTGGATGTCTTACTGAAAATATCATAAACACAGGCAAGAGTTAGCACTTGCTTACTGTTTGTGAGCTTGATTAATAATTCTACAGAACGTTCCCAATTTTTTCTGTCATATGCATTGTGAGGCTTGTAGTACTGAGATAGACTGTTAACTACTATACACTTGTATGAATTCAATTGTTCCAAGTTTTGAAAATTATCCTTTAGGGATTCTCTTTCAGCTGATAAATCTTCATTTTCCATTAATTGCTTTTCTCTCATCATGTTACTCTCGTTGTGTCTCCTGTGTAGTGCTTCAAAGGCAAGGGCAAGTTGAAAGGAATTGTCAACTCTAAAAATATGAATTCTGCTCAATACTTCCAACACAAATGAATTATAACTAATTTCTGATGCATCAAAGATTTCTTCCACAATCATTTCCTCTGATATCGAACTAAAATCAATCATCTCTCCAGATTTTCGTTTCATATCATAGAAGGCCTTATAAATATTCATTTCTACAATTTCTATAAATCTTGGTTTTTCAAATTTATCATCCAAATCAAAATACAGAACTTGACATCCTTCTCTTGGTTTAGTCTTTTCATCCCCAGAGAATTGTAGAGTTTTAAAATGTGAAGGCATAGCAATATGACACATGGCAGTATAACAAGTTTGTGTAATACCCTGCCCTTCATTTCCATACAATTCAACAATAGTTCCTCCCAATTTCATCTCTCCGATCACTTGATCAAACGGTTCAACACCTGTCTGCAGTGCATCAGTTCTTTTTCTCTTGAAAAAACTTAAAGCATTCTCCGAATAAACCTTATTATCAAGAAATAGAGAATTTGTTTCCTTTGATGTACTCGTTCCGACAATACTATTAATTTGTGAGTCACATTCCATCTCCGATGAGGAGAAGCCAAACAAGAGACTTTGAAACTCTGGTGCTAGCTGCATTTTTTTATTTTATTTTTTAATTAAATGTCTATTTTTAAGTGGAAGAATTTTTCCAGATTATTTTGGAAGCAATCATTTCAAATGAAAATAATTTGACAGTTTTGAATTAGAATTGGAAAACATGAATAACTTTTACAATAATCTCTAAACTTTTAAATATGAGATATTTTATAAACGTCTTTTAAGAGATGAATAATAAACTATTTAAACTTGTAGATTGTAATAAGTTTCCAACAAGCTATTAGAAAAAATGTTAGAAAGTGAAAACAAAGAATGCAAAGCGACAAAGCTTCTCAAGTCTTTGGGTTATTCCTCCCCAAAGAAATTAACTGATAGAGGCGAAAGAAACACCATAAAAATAACTCTCTTTGAGGCTGAAATTCTTAAAGACCTCAATTCCAAAGAGAAAGTTGTAATTCGAATGGTTGAAAATCTCGATCCAGAAGTACTAGTAGAGTTCGAAAAGGAATATGAAGCTGCTAAAATATAAATATAAAGATCAGATCCGTTGGAAGACATGTCTCTTCACTGGATGTCTCATTTTGCAAGACTAGTTGTTCTAAATCACTGAAATATTTTGGCATTTCAAAAATCAAGTATTTTTCATAAGGTATTACCTTGTTGATTTTTACAATATTTGGATGATTAATATCTTTTAATTCAAGTTACTTCTCCTCCTGAATTATATAGTGAAACATATGATGTTTGGGAGTTGGGAGCTATTATTTATCAAATGATAACTGGTGATTTAACAACCACGTTTCGTCTATTGCAACCTCACCAATTAAGAATGCATTTATATGGAACTGATGAAGAGAATCAAGTTGTAACAGATGGTTTGTATCAGAAAAGATTGAGGAATAGCTATATGGTCCCATACTTGTGGTCCTGTTTTCAGAAT
This sequence comes from Naegleria gruberi, assembly GCF_000004985.1. Taxonomy (NCBI): domain Eukaryota; phylum Heterolobosea; class Eutetramitea; order Acrasida; family Naegleriidae; genus Naegleria; species Naegleria gruberi. Next base: position 147,566 of record NW_003163289.1, read on the forward strand.
CATGCAAAGAGGATTCCTTCTGTTGCAATTATGGAGGAAATACTTGCTCAATTTTACTTTTATGTTTCGAATACAAAGAAGATTTTGACAAAGGAAAGAAAGGAAAAACCAAAGGAATTTTTCGTGTTGAACTTTTTCCAACACTTAGCAACAAACGAGGACAAGTTTGAAGAAATTCTCAAAATGGAATCTAAAGACATGAATAATACAGAGCTATACATTAAGAATGTGTTCAACACCATGTTTGGTAATAAGGGAGTTTTCAATGTAAAAGAAGGAGAATCCAGTAATGAGTTGAAGAAATATTCTGTGTACTTTAACAAATTTCAAGGGTTTTATATGTTATTCAATGAGAAGTTTGACACGGCAAAGACTATCTTCCAAAACGTGTTGAATATTCATGCACATGATTTCACAGCATTTAATAATAAGGCCTTGGTTGATATGGCTTTTTCCAAGTTGGATGCAAACGGGGAATCAAAGAAATATTTGTCAGATGCCAAATCAGGTTTGATGCAAGCTATCAACAACGATCCTTTTTATGTTAGTGCACTAGTCAATCTTGCCAATATTTATGAATTCGAAGGAGAAACTCATAAAGCGACAGAAAATTACGACAAGGCTTGTAAATATTCCAGAATAGATCGTCAGAAATTCAATTCCCATCTTAACAGGGCTATTTTCAAAGCGCAGCAATGTTCATTTGATGAAGCACATAGTGATATCAATGAACTATTGGCCATATTTACTCAATCTCCAATCATTCATGCCACCAAACAATTAATTAAGTGGATGCAATTGAGAAGTATTCCAACTTCCGCATCTGATTTTGTCAAGTTGGAAAATGAAATTTTGGAAGAATTTATGCATTTAGAGAAAGTTAAATACCTTCAAAATAATATTCCTTTCCAATTATATAAGGTGCTTTTCTATTTCCACAAACAGATACTCAAGAAGGATTCTCTCAAGCTATTGAAAGATATATTCCCTAATAAGGTTGAACCAAAAGTTCTATTCTGTTCCACCATTGTAAATAGATTCTCTCTGCAATACTTTGAAAATGGAGAAATTCAAACCATTCCTCTTTTCAGAAATGAAATTTTGGATCTACTCAATGAATTGGAATTGTGTCCTCTTGAAAAAAGACCTGAATTTTCAGTTAATGATTTAGTTCAACTTTCGAGAGGTGATTATCCTTCCCTCACTCTCAAAATCAAAAATCTTACTAATCTTCTGTTAGGTATCAATTATTGATTGAAGTTTCAAATTAACTATTCTCAACTAATCAAAAAGACTTTCCATTAAGACACATGTTTTCACAATCGATCATTCCCAGTATGCAACAAAAACCTTCTCAAAAACAAATTAAAAACAAGAATATTTTAAACCTTTGGATTTCGCTCTTCGAATGTAGCACCTCCTCATAGCCCGACGTTGTCAGAAACTCACATCCGATTCCTTGCATTTTCACATCATAAGCAGCAACAATTCAACATTATTTAGTATTAAAAAAATGTCTGTTGTTATCACTGGTGGATGTGGTTGTATTGCTCAACATTTGGTGAGGGAATTAATCATCAATAATGAGAAAATGGCACTTGGTGTCGAGAATATAATTTTGTTGGATGTGAGACCGAATTGGAGACCTTTCTGGCATGATTATAAAGAACTGGAGGGATCACAAGGGGATCATGATCGGTTGAGACCCTATCCAACACTAGAACAGGAAAAGATTGTGAAATTTTACTCTGTTGATTTGAGTAATAAGGAAAAATTGGAAGAACTTTTTGAGAATGAATTGATTCCTAATTTCCCAAATTTGAGTACTATATTCCATGTCTTGTCAACAACAGTGTTGTGGTCTCCAACCTTTGATATTTATGATAAGATTAATGTGAAATTGACAGAAACCTTGTTGGATATTAGTTACAAGTATGATTCGATTAAGAATTTTATTTATACTAGTTCTGGATCGATATTTTGGAGAGAATTCAATGAAAAGAACAAACGATTGGAGCTCAGAGAGGAAGAATACCAAACTGTTGAAAGAGATGAGAAGGGTTATGTGAAAAATGTTAAACTTCACTTTTCAACTCCACCATCAAGTATGGATTACAGCTATGTTCGTAGTAAACAATTGGCGAATGAGATGGTTGTTGAGAGAACATTCAGAGACAAGTCCAAGCATCTGAATACTGTTTCTCTGGCCTTGTGTATGTCAATTTATGGTGAATCTGAAATTCAAATCTCTAATAGTGTGACACAACCTTACATTTTGAACAAATCAGGAGGAAAGGGACATAATTTATATTCTGGAAATGCAGCCTATGCTCACGTAATGGTATTCAAGGCAATGCAAGATCAGGAAAAGGCAAATAGAATGAGAGGATTGACCTACATGATTTATGACAACAACGTTGGTCAATTACACAATGAAGCAGTTAGAGGAATAATGAAATGCGTAACTGGAGATGCAGAAACCTATAGCGAGGATAGATCTGAAGCAGTTTCTTTAAAAATTCTCTATGCTATCTGGTACTATTTCTGTGTAGTCAATTTCTTCGTCTATTTATTAACCTTACTCGTTCCACAAGCCAAAAAGTGGTACTTTATGCCATTCATTACTGCATTTATCATTGATATTACTTATTTGGATAGATATATGGTGTGTAAGACATTGAATGCAAAGAATGATTTTGGATATGAAGAAAAATACACCACCCAAGACAATTACTCTCAAATAGCTCTACACTTTAAAATATTGGAAAAACAAGGTAAAATGAAACTCCACAGATTGCCACCAGTTAACAAATCTGATAAGAAATCATTATAAATTATATTCGAATGTTATGTGCTTTTCGACAACATATTTTAACAAGATTCTTATTGTTTGCAAATCTCAATCTAATTGCCATGTAAACACACTCCCAATTTCTAATGTTAAATTTCATTCACTGCTCGTTTAAATCATAATTTGAAACAAAAATTAGAAAATAAATTTAAAAATAAAAAATTCTCATTAAAAAAAAAATGTCCACGCCAGCAGATTCTGTTACTCCCACCGATCATACAACTACAACAACATCAATGGAGGATGATCCACAAAATACAGTAGTAACATCAAATTCTCGTGAACAGGAGGATAAAGCGATGGCTGCTTTGGATTTATTCGGAGATCATGATGGTGGTGTAACAAAAATAACAACAACAACAAGTGGTGATAATAATAATATGGCTGATGAAGATGATGACGATGATGATGATTTATCTGATGATGATGACGATGGAGTTACTTTTGTGACTAGTACAGAAACTGCAGCACAAGCAGCTACAACAAAACCAACAGAAGTTACACAAATTGCTATCGGTGATTCTAAAAACAATGTTAAAAGTCAAGCTAACAAATCTGTGGATTCACAATCAATTAATGGAGATCAATTTAAAGGAAGTGGTTATGTAGAACTTTTTCCACTCAAGATGAATGAAAATGTCTTCTTCAATGATTTACAAAATTATGAAGATAAACCTTGGAGAAAACCTGGAGCAGATATTACAGATTATTTTAATTATGGTTTTAATGAGGAAACATGGGAATTGTACATTCAAAAACAAAGAGAATTGAGAGGAGTTTATTCATCAAATTCCGAAAGAAGTAAATATGAGTCGAGGGATCAAAGAGGTTCTTCTAGGGATCCTCGTTCATCAGGAAAGGACGATAGATCTGGAAGACCACCTGCCTCTCCTGTCAGTACAACTAGTAGCAATAGTGATGATAGACGATATGATAGAAGAGACGATGATAGATATGGAAGAAGATATGATAGAAGAGATGACAGAAGAGACGATAGAAGAGACGACAGGCCAAGAGACGATAAGAGAGACATTAAGAAAGATAATACCCCAACTAGAGATTCAGATTACAATGATAAGAAGAGACCTATTTCATCTTTGGAAAGTCCAAAATCTTCTTCATCAAACAGAGATAGTAGGGATAGTAGGGACAGTAGAGATAGTAGAGACGGAAGAGACTCAAAGCCTTATGGAGGAAAAGATAGCTACTATGGTGGCGATAGAGGAAGAGGTGGATCAAGCAGTGGTGGACGAGGAGGAAGCTCTTATGGAGGTAGCTCAAGTAGTAGCAGTGGTGGCAATAGAGGAGGAGATCCTAAGAAACAAAAACGTTAAATTATTCTCAATAATTATTTTTCTAAGCTTTTGTAAAATTTAAAAAATTTAAAATTTCTTTTTATAATTTATTTCTTTTTCTGCACAGATCCGAGTTTGGCCTTCAAACCTTCTACTGAACGTTTTGGAGTAGCACTTGGAGTAGCAGCCTTCTTTGGAGTTTGGGATTTCTTTGGAGTTTCTTGGGCAACTGGTTCAGCAACTTTTTCAACAACAGCTTCAGTCTTCTTTGGGGTTGATTCTACCTTCTTTGGTGTTTTCTTTGGGGTGACAGGTTGAGCTTCTTGCTTTTCTTCAACCTTCTTTGGAGTTTGTTGCTTCTTAGCTGACTTGGATTCTTCCTTAGTTTCAGTCTTCTTTGGTGTAGTTGGTTGTTCAACAACTTCCTTAACTTCAGCCTTCTTTGGAGTTGGAGCTGATTTCTTTGGAGTTGCTTCAGCCTTCTTTGGAGTTGATTCGGCCTTCTTTGGAGTAGCAGCTTCAGTTGACTTGGTACCCTTCTTTGGTGTTGATGGGACTTCCTTAACTGGTTCAACAGGAGCATCCTTATTCTTCCATCTCTTTTCAGCTTTGAAAACTTTAGCCTTTTCCATATCAATATCAACATTTTCGTAAATCTTTACATAAATTGAACGGTTAGTGTGCAACATGACCATTCTGATATCAGTTTGACACAATTGAGAGAATGCTTCCTTAGTTTCAGCATTATTTGACTTATTTTCCAAAAAGTGTGAAATATTTGCAAAAATATCCTTTTCTTCCCATTCAGTACGAGCAATTCTGATTGTGAAATGTGAGTTACCTTGAGTGATGAATGCCTTTGAGTGAGTCAAGTCATTCTTAACCCAATCAAGAACATTTTCAGATGTGACTGGACGGAAACCTTGCTTTCTCTTCTTGTATGAGTTGAACAATGCAGAAACTTTCTTGGAAAGGGTAGTATCACAAAACAGTAAATCATATTGATTCAAAAAGTGCTTCTTTTCGTTGAATCTGTTGTATCTAGTATTTTCAAATGTGTTTCCGTTAAGATAAGTAGTACCAATATCAAGCATGACTTCAGAGAGTTTCATAACTTTGAGTTTTCCAATATATTCGGATTCTTTCAAGATATTTGTATATTGTTCATATTGGTCGTCTTGTACAATCAACAACATTTGAAGAGATGAGAATGGAAGTTGTTCCTTAGAGAAGTTCAAAATTGGTTTCAAGAGAGGAACGTCAACTGGTGAGGAAATATTATGCAAGTATGGATTCTTAAGATAAACTGAAATGAAGAATGTAAGACTAGGATCTTGGTCAGCAAACAAAAGTCCTTCTCCTGGTTCGGTAATAGATCTATCATATGACTTGAGTTGTTTGATGGTTTCTATCACTTCACTCTTTTCCAATTGTATATGTTTAATAGATGATTGTCTACTTGCTTCAGCTTTTAAATTGTTAAATATTCCATAAAATTATAAATACTCACCAATAGCAACCTTGTAATATCCTGTTGTAATAAATTTGAATTGTTTACCAAATAATTTATCATCCATTCCAGTAAATGCTTTAATTGCTTGTGGTCTAGACAATGGTTTAGCAGAGTAAATTTCATCCTCGATTGGTTCTTGGTCATATTCATAATCAGGATCTTCCTCAATTTCATCATTTCCAGTAGCAGCTCGTTTAAAATCAGGATCAGCATCATCTAAAAAGAATGTTGCGGTATTATTTTCATCATCAAAAGTTAATTCACTATCAATATAATCTTTCATTGCTTGGTCAAAGCCAATTTCTTCATCTTCAAGTTTTTCCAAATCTTCCTTCTTCGGAATAAGTGGAACATTTAATTTTTGGTTGAATGGTTTCTTACTAGGCTTGATTTTATTCAAAATTCTGTGATAGTTTTCAATGTGATTCTTCTTTTTTTGAAATAAATCTTGCTTTTGTTCATCATTGGCTCCTTTCAAAGCCTCTTTAATTTGTTCCTTGTGGAGTTGATTAGTGGAGAGTGGTTTGGCGAGTGGAACTTTTGTTGGACGAGCTGAAGACATTTTTTTTTAAACGAACCAAGAAATTTTTGTTCAAATTTTTTGCTGATTATTGAATGACACTCAAAATATTCATCATCAAGAAGAAGAATATTATCTTCATCAAATAATCTATCACTCTCGGCACCAAATTCATACTGCTTGCAATAAAGTACTGTACAGTTTAATTGTTTCTTTGGGGATCACAGAATAGTCATTGATGCTGTGAATAGAATTTCAAGTCGATAAAGAGGGGGAATGAATTGATAGAATTCAAAAGGAAGAAAAAATGCTAGATAGAGAACAACTTGTTTTCAATGTTGATGTTGCTTTTATTGTGCAGAGTTTTCTGAATGATTCGGATCGAAGAAATTGTGAACAGGTTTCTATTAATTTTCATCGTGCTTGTAATACTTTGGAGAGATTGGAGTTTAGGGACCGATTGCAAAATGTTGAACTGAATTTGATCAGAGAGAAATTTGATAAATCATCAATTGCCTCGTCTCCAAAAAGAGTTTTTTCATCAGCAGAAGAAGTTTTCAATGAAGATATTGAAATGGAAATTGAAGCTTTTGAGAGAAAGCATATCAAGATTCCATTTCATTTGAAAGAGTATTTGAGAATGTCAGTTCATTTAGATCCCTATTTAATTTTGGACATTCTGAAGGAATATGTATTTATGCATCCATTGACAGTTTTGTGTCCTTTGAGCGATTGGATTGTCATTAGGGAAGGGGAAGAATATTTGATTGGGGAGTTTTCTAATTCAAGTGGAAGAGAAAGTTTCATATTTACTTTGAATCAAAAGCAAAATGGAAAATGCTCAATATTCATGACCATTACAAAAAATAACAATTTTGGATATGATCAGATTATTTCTTACACCACCAAAAAACGAGTTGAGATTGGTACATTGAAGAGATGGTTCAATAATTATGGATTTGGATGGTTTGTGAATAGGAACATCTTTCACTACTCTTTCCATAACTCCTTACAAAGAAATCATTTGGATTTGTTCCAAATTTCCAGGAATACCACATCAAGTTTCAACTCTCAACACATCTACAACTTGATCAAAAATTACAAATTTGTCTTTCCAGGTGCGCTTATGGAGAAATATAGCATCGACTTGTTGAGAGAAGGTCTAATAACTTTGAAACAACTAAAGGAAAATCTTAGAAAAGATCCAAGAATAATCGATATGGCAGTGAGATGCAACGGATTGAATTTGGAGTTTGTTGGAAAGGAATACCACAGAAATGAGGAAATGGTTCGAAAGGCTATCTCACAAAATGGATTGGCCTTAAAGTTTGCATCCAAGTCTGTACGAATGAATAAGGATATTGTGGAGATGGCATATAGACAAAACAAATATGCACTTAAATATTCATTGCTATCACCTAAGGAGGATTCAAAAACAATTTCAGATAGATTCCTGAAATACTTTTCCTTCAATCAAGATCCTAACTGTGAAATAGAAACTTTATTCCCCAACAATGACTATCTTTTGAGATGTATCTATGGATTTGGATTGGAATATTTTTCTCAATATCAAGTTGATATGATCAAAAGATGTCAGAGAGAGGACAACACTGCTCAAAATATTCTATTCCAAGCACCTTCTGTCGGTAAAACATTGGCTTCATTAATTGTAGCTTTGGAACGTATACAAAAGTTTAAATCTATATTGGGAAGTGGAATTCACTGCTTGATTCTATGCCCTAATAGAGAACTTGTTATCAAAGTTGCCAGATTATTTAGCAGCTTATTAATGTGGAATGATATTAATATCATAACGGCCCATGGAGGTCACATTGAAAAGTTATATTTTTATAATTATGAAACGTACATGCCATGTACTCCAATGGAAGTTGATTTCAGTAGAAAAACTGAGACATCCCCCAACCCTAGTATTCTTATTGGAACACCAGGTAGATTAGCACTTGATGATTTAAGAAGTGGAATGTTTGAACTAAACAAAGTCCATACAATAATATATGAGGAAGCTGATACCTTACTGAGCGGAGAATACGATTCACTTACACATATTATGAGAGAAATTGAAGAGTACAATCCAAATTGTAAACTAATGAATATCGTATTGTGTCAAACTCTCACAGAAAGAATGTACTTTAAGATGAACACTACATTCAATCAAAATCTGGAATATTTCTATAAGGAGGAAAAGTTTGCATTTTTGAAACCACTATCACTATTGAGGGGTTTTATAGACCATGAAATTGTTTCAGTAGAAGACTTGAGTGATACTGAGGTCCACAATCTCAAGTTAGATCTCTTAAAAAAGAATGGGGATGAGATTCCATTACTTGTTGCGTTTGGAAATAGAAGATCCATTGAAAGGTATATTGATGGAAATCAATCCATATTAATTTCAATACTACACTCTGACATGGAGCAACGGGATAGAGAGCTAGTATGGAAGGAAGCTAACGAATTGACGTGTCAAGTGTTGTCCACAACAGATATCAACAGTAACGCCATGTTGCTTACAAGAGAAATCCATACAGTGTTTCAATTTGATTTTCCATCCTCAGAAGAAATATTCATCAAAAGAATTAGATATGCCCTTTTTAGAGAAAACAAGATGAAAGTAATAACATTTGTAAACTCTAAAAAACAAGAGAGGAGAATCCTCAAGTGGCTTCGATAAATGAATAGTATTTCACCAATATATCACAAGATATTCTCAATAACACCAGACCAATATGGTCACACCAAAATAGAGTCATTCACAGCATAATGTTGTAAACAATGTCTTCAATAATTAATACTACATTAATACAACTGTGTATTATCTTCTCTCTCTCAATAGAGTTTCAAAAAAATAACCTCACATATTTGCTTGTGTAAGCGCAAACCCCAAATTTACCTTAATATGCCCCCAAAGAAAGATAAAGCACCTGAATTGCCTATTGTTGTGATGGGTTCGGGTGCAGTTGGAAAAAGCTGTTTGGTATGTATTCAAGAGTGTATGCATAAATTATTTAACATTGAGTGATGGTTGCTGTTACATTGTTATGAATGAAAATAGGCTGTACAATATCAACATTCGATATTTGAGGAACATGACTATGATCCAACAATAGAAGATAATCATCGTAAGGAAGAAGAATTAGCTGACGGAAGAACATACTGTTTAAATATAAGAGACACAGCAGGAGAGCCTGAATTTATTGGATGTAGGTTTTATTTGTGTGCTTTGAGGAATTAACAATTATTTCAAAGTGTTGGAGAATGCAATCGAGGAAGGAGAGGGTTTTATGATTGTATATAGTATTATTGATAAACGTTCCTTTGAGGAAGTTGTTGGATTTATGGAATTGATCCAGAAAAAGAAAGGTGGAGAGGAAGTGCCAATTATGTTAGTCGGAAATAAGTGTGATTGTGAATCAGAGAGAGTAACAACTACAGAACAAGGACAATCTCTGGCTAAACATTATGGAATTACCTTCTTTGAAACCAGTGCAAAGACTGGAGAACAAGTTAAGGCTTGTTTCATTTCTATTGCTGAAAGAGTCAAGGAAAGTATGCTTAAGAGTGGAAAAATCAAGGATAAGAATTGTACTCTAATGTAATTAAAATAACCATAATAACAAACTCTAGTTTTTACTGTCTCTGAATGTTTCTTTCCGTTTAAACTGAAAGGATCATTATTGCAAAAACTGAAAGATTGTTTCATTCCTTGCCATCAACACGTTCCATTTGTTCATCTCAATCTATTTCAAATCTTTAGTTTGTGTCAAAGCATATTTAATTTATTCGAAATGATACACCATAAGATTGAATCCAACCATAAGGTTGCTTCCTTCAACGAAGATTGAAACTGTTTGTAGTATTTCAACAACGAATACTTATTCTCTATAGTCTCCTCTTGTAGTAAAAAACTGAAACAAACTATTGAACTTCTGTACAACCTTAATATGAGTTGACCTTTTGTTGAAATGATCTATGATCTTTGCAATCCATTTGTGTTAATATTTTCCAAGAGCGCAAACCATGTGTGATTGTTGATTTCATCTGCAAAAATTTTACAGCAACAACAACCACGACAATTGTTGTATCAAAATTGATTGGTCTTCCATTGGCACTCACTTTGGAAGTGTTTTGTATGGTTTTGCATTGATTATTAAACAATACACATCAACAATAATCATTGTTTTGGAATTTTATACATTGAATATATTGTATTGCATTATTGACAAAAACTATAATAACGGAACAAAATTCAACTTCATCTATTAACGTAATTCGAGAGAATATATTAAAACATTTTCATCATTATGAATACAGCTGCAGGAAGTGTCGTATTGGATAATAATTCCATCACAGGAGGAATACCTGCAGGAAGTAATTATGAAAATGCTTCATCTCATCATGGAGGAGCATTAACAACAACAACAGATGAACCAGTACTAAATGAAACTCATCATCACACCAATAACAATCATCGGAAGAGTCAGAGTTTTGGAGGAACACCAATTACAATAGTGCCACCAACCATTCTGACTAAACCTAGCAATAAGAGGGATATTACAACAACTCCTGTTGATGGTCAGGAATTAGACGAATTAGACGATGATAATACTGTTTCAGGTGTTGCACCTGGTGCAGACACTAGCAAACATGCCTATTGTACTCCTAGAAGAGCTATTGTGAATTGTCAAAACTTGGAAGTAATTTCAGAAAAACTAAAGAATCGTAAATTGAGAATTTGTGTATATATTAAGGAAAGAGTTTATAAGAGAAGAAAGACATTGAAATCCTCAATTATAGATGTACCAACTTTGAAGAATCAGGCAAATATAGCTGCCGATCAATCACTACAAGTGCCACTGAATAACATTTCCTTCAAACTGAAATATTCACATCACTTTAAAAAGAAGATTGACATTTTGAGAATTTCTCTACAATCAGCCAAGAAAAAGGGTGATTCTTTTAAAACTATTTCAATAGTTTCTATTAATTTATTACACGTTTTGCAGAGACCTTTTGATGAAACTGTTTCCTTCCTCATCAAAAAGAAAAAGAAGAAGCAAGGAAAAGAGGAAGGAGGTGAAAACAGTCCCAATCAAAATAATTTAAACAATACCCCAAATCATACACTCTTCAATACTAATAGTGCCATTTTACATTACTTGTCAAGTGACGATGAAGATGAAGAAAAAGAAAGATATCACAACCACCAAACACATCAAACTTCTCAAAATCTAGATCCTGTTGCTAATCTAAAGGTTTCTATTCAAACTTTGCCAATATCATTGACAGAGGAAAGAAAAAAGAAAAAGAAATTCCCATTCTTGGGAAAGAAGGAAAGCACAAATCCAAATGGTATTGTGCCAGTTATGGAATCGTATGAATATGATTTTACAGATGATGATGATGAAACAGATGATGATAGTGATATTGAGTATGAGTATGCAACTGGTTTACAACCAGGCACTGATATTCCAGCATCACCAATTAATAATCCAATTTCTTCTCCAATGGCCGATAAATCAAGTATACTGAAAGAGGATAAAACTCTAAAAGCAGTGATTGGAATCAAAGACAATATTATGAAAAAGTGGAAATCATTCAAAAAGAAAGGACATCATAATGACTCTGATCATGAACCAACATCACCCAGAGGTGCAGCTGCAAGCTCTGAAAACCCAACACAAATTACCATCAAAATTGATAGAATTCCAATACAAGAACAACTCAAGGAGCTTTTATCCAACAAGACAATTGTAAAGAAAATTATATTAATTAATGGCAGTTTTAGAAGAGGACAAAGGATTTGGAGCTTTTTGAAACGAACTGGTGGATTATATTCAAAAGATATTTTATGTACATATTCATGTGAAGATGTAGCTTTGGCTATTAACAAGATATTTGAAAGCAATGCAGAGAGAAGGTATGTCAGTGACCAAGAAAATAATGAAACAAAAATTGTTATTCTTGGTAACGATGCCTATGTAAATGATGTTTTAAGAGCATGTCTTACATTGACAACAGATGAAAAGGTTTGGAATCAAATTCTCTTCTACCTGGTTCCAATACCTTCTAAGAAAGGAGAGGAGGTTCTCCACCGATCAAGGAATGAAGTTTCTAATTACCTGTATGCTAAATGCACCAAATATGCCCAACTTTTCTCAACAGATGACTGGAGAAGAGCTCTCTGCTATTCAGTTGATGTAGAGGATTATGTAGAACATGTTTTATTTGAGTATTTGGAGAATGCTAGTCGTTTTGTTACGATAGAAATTTCACAAGTAATTTTAATGAGCGATTTGTCGACCCCAAACGCCTATCTTTATCCTCACACCAGTCGAGTAATTGATTCAGAGACAGCACCATCTTCTCCATCTGAATTGATTCTCAACCAACAGTGTATTGTACCATTACTAAATAATATTCACATCATGAATGAACACCATGAACAAAAAAAGAAGAATATTCTCCTAAAACTAGTTCAAAATCTCAATAAGGAAGATGAAAAGGATCCAAAAGAAAAATCCCACAAGAAGGAGATTATTGATAAGTCCAACAATCCACCTTCAGCTGCTCAAGTTTTATCTACAAGTCCCCAAATTTCTAATTTACAAAAGAGATTGAGTGTGGAAAATGATGAAGATTCATCAGATGAAGGAGAGGATGGTAAACTTGAAAAAGTTCCATCTCTGGAAGTTAAAATTGACTATTGGGATGCTAGTCTCGAAGATAAAAGCAAATGCACAACCAAACATTCCTTCTCTCACGTCGAAATATTCAAGTTGCCATCCACAGACCTTCCTGATGAATTCCAACCAAAACCAGAAACCTTTACTCTTTCCACCAGCAAACCTAAAAAGAAAAAGAAACAACCAAACGAGGAAATTGAAAGAAAATGCAATCTTACCAAAGTAATTTGTAAAGTAGAAAAAAAGAAGCAAACAGCAAGAGCAGTCATTGATGGTGTAGAATGGTCGAATGTTAAGGTTATTTCAGTAACTCCCAAATGGGTTAACAATTTGAGTTTCAAAGTAGCATCCTTCAAATAAACCATATGAACCAACAACTCTCATATTACAAAGCAATCACATGTAGCCACTGTATCTGCATTGTATTATAGCTCCTTAGATTTTTTGTAAATGAAATCTATTTTGAAACGTTATTCATCTCTCCCTCCATTTTCAATCTTTTAAGAATACAAAGGAAAAAAATGCAAAACAACTCAACAATGGTAGATAAACGATTATCGTTTTCATCATCACCATCATTGAATTCAATAATACCAATAGGTAACGCCAATAATCACCACCATCATCGAAATAATCACTACTTTTTTGGGAGTAATTTACAAGGACAATTGGGATCATGTGCCAATCATCGATTATCAAATAATAATGGATCGAATTATTCGAGTTTACTTGTTGATGATTTGATTAAAACATTACCAATTACACAAATTGCTTGCGGATCACACCATACAGTAATATTGACAGAGAGGAATGATTTGTATGTAAGCGGAAGAAATGTCAATCATCAATTGGGAATACCAAATGATATTGATGAGTCGATTGAAGTTGTTTCACCAAATTCTGGACAATCCATAGTTTCAAATTCATATATTCGAGATTTTAAAAGAGTATCCTTCGGAAAGAAGATTAAAAAGATTGCTTGTTCGAGTGATCAGACATTTCTAGTCACAAGGGATGATGAAATTTATTATTGTGGAGGAAGTCAACCTGTAAGGGATCCGTTTGCTGTAAATACTTGTCAAGAAATTTCAATGATTAATCCTTTGAAATCTTGGAATGATCTTAATCAGAAAGTTGACATTTTTGTAACGAGTTGCTTTACTAGCTGTTTTGTACTTGTATCGAGAGAAGGTAATATTTATGTGAGTGGATCACAGAATGCATTCAATTCTGGAATGTTGGGTGTTGGAAATGTTGATTATACAAGAGGTAAATTCCATCGTGTGACACTTCCTAACACTCAATCAAAACCAAAAATTGTTGCCCTTGGATCCCAACATTCAATTATTGTAACTGAGAAAAATGAGTTTTATTGGTATGTGTATTGGAATATATTGAATATGTATTTAATCATCTCATTATAGTTCTGGATCTAATATGAATTATCAATTGGGTTTTCAGACATCATGTGGAAAACAAATCCATTTTGTAAAGCCAAAGAATATTCCTTTCAATGGAAAGAGAATTGAACAAGTGGCTTGTGGAGCTGATTTTACATTTGTATTAACGGAGGGAAATCTTTTGTTTGGATGTGGAAATGGTGTGAGTGGATCGCTTGGAATTGGATCTAGTGAGAGAATTAACTTTTTCACCAGAATTTCCATTCCATTCAAAATCAAACACTTATCATGTGGTGAGGATTTTACAATTATCATGGCTACCAATGGTATGTGTTTCAGGAGTGGAAATAACAAACTTGGCCAAATTGGATTGAAAAACACACCAACCCATCCTGTGGAAAAGGTTTGCAAATTTGAACCACTCTATGTGGACGATGGAATTGAGGACATAGTATGCGGTGTAGCCCATACTTTCCTCTACAAGTCATCAGAATCTTGCTTTAATAGATATCTCCCTTACTATTCAGATATTAATCCACTCAATTGCCAACAAGCCCCATTTTGGGATGTAATTTTATGCTAACTTTGTAAATATTGAACTAACTTGTAAAATAATACTATTAAATAATCATGTATGATATTATATTTGATAATACTTTAAATAAGCTTAAAATGAATAATACTAATCAAATAATTTGAATAAATAATTTTTTGAAATTTTAATAAATGGAAAAAAAATTTAAGGAGTAACTCTGTTTGGATCTCTTGGGAACATTGATGTCTTTCTAACGTTACCCAAACCAAGATACAACATGACAATTCTTTCCAAACCAATACCGCAACCAGCGTGTGGCCAAGCTCCGTATTTGAAAGCATCAACATAAGGTTGAATTGGAGTCAAATCGACACCCTTTTCATTAGCAACCTTTTGCAAAAGTTCTGGATCGTGGATACGTTGAGCACCTGATGAGATTTCTTCACCACGCAAATAAATATCGTAAGAGTTGGACAAAGTTGGGTCTTCTGGACATGGCATTGTGTAGAATGGACGCAATTTCATTGGGAATTTATCAACCATGAAGAAGTCAGTGTTATACTTTTCCTTGATAATTTCACCCAACATTCTTTCTTGGGATGAGTTAATATCTTCATCGCTAGCAAGTCCTAAATTGTGCTTTTCGTTAAGCAAAGCAATAGCTTCGGAATATGGCATTCTGAGGTTAGTTTTTTGGTTATAAGTGATAGATTCGAATGGATATTGAGCTCTGATAATTTCCAATTCCTTAGCAAATTCAGTTTCAAGACGATTGAAAATGTAAATGAACATCTTGTCAATAACTTCCAAAGCTTCAGTGTAGTGAGACTTGATAGCCATTTCAAGATCCAAACCAACGAATTCAGTCAAGTGACGATGGGTGAAACTCTTTTCAGCTCTGAAAACTGGACCAATTTCGAAAACTCTTTCCAAATCACCAATGATAGCCATTTGCTTGTACAATTGTGGTGATTGAGCCAAATAAGCAGCTCCGTTGAAGTATCCGACCTTGAAAACGTCAGCACCACCTTCGGAGGCAGTAGCGATCAACTTTGGAGTGTGAATTTCAGTAAAGTCCAAAGTGTAGAGGAATTCTCTAAAGTATCTACCCATAGCAGATTGAATCTTGAAAATAGCCAATTGTGCAGGAGCTCTCATATCAATAACACGGTTATCCAAACGATGCTTTTGACCAACAGCCTTTGGTGCATTTTCATCACCTTCCTTTTCTTCTTCCAATTCAGCCATGTTAGCCTTCATTTGTTCTTCCTTGGTTTCAACTCTCATACAGTCTTCAATTTGAATTGGCAAACCAGCAGCCGATGAAATACAATAGATCTTTTTAATCTTGATTTCAACATCTTGTTGAGTAGCCTTTTCAACCTTTTGTTCAACTTTAACAATAGTACCGACGAGTTGAATAACAGATTCCTTGCTGAGTTTTTGAGCATATTTAGCCATAGCAGCTTCCTCTTCGTTTTCGGCAAAGAGAGTAGCTTGAACAGAGAAACATCCTTCTCTCAAAGTGATGAAGCAAGCTTTACCCTTACCGGTAACGTTGTGAATTCTAGATCTAACGGTAACGACACTTCCTTCCTTTGAAGCATCCAAATCTCTAATTCTATCAAAAGTAATTTCAGTCTTGAAAGTAGATCTAATAATTGGAACGTGACCAAAGTTTTTAGATTGTTGCAAAAATTCTTCTTCGGTAAGTTCGACAACTTGAGCCTTGAGAGCAGCCTTTTGTTGTTCTTCTCTCTTCAATTGTCTTTGTCTCTTCTTTTCATCTTGTTCCCTCTTGGCTTGTTCCTTGAGAGCCTTCTTTTCCTCAGGTGTAAGCTTTTTAGTTTCTTCGGTAGAGGCAGCGACTGGTGTTTCAGTTGGTTCAGACATTTTTTTTTCGAATTTCTCTAAATATTTTTTTTAATGTTTTATTTTATTTTGGTTCATAGCACAGGCCTTTTATTGTAGATTTATTGAGAATGAGTACAGTAAGCAAAAAGGTTCTCCACAAGAGTGTTGTGAGATTCTTCGATCGGGTTTTCTAACATGCATTGGGTGGATGATATGAAGGAAACACAATCAAAATTCTTGGAAAATCTATTTTTGAATGTGCTTTTTCGATATTGTAAAGATGGTTAGTTTTTGGAAAATGAATGAATTTTGATTGATTCAATTTGATTGTGCTGTTACATTTTCTGTATTCATCTGTAAGGTGACGATTCTTTCAATTATTAGTATTATGTTTCCATTCGTTAATCCTTTTGTTGTAATAGCATATGAGTCAACTTTGATAAATGGTGAGAATCAAGATTCAAGAAAACGTTTCCTTCTGATGCTCTTTTATGCTCATTGTATCCTTTTGGAAAGAAAAAGTCTTCTGCTGTTGGAGGAACATCTAACAGGACTGAATGCAATTTTTGATTTCTGACTCCTTCCAAGTGACACGTTCCTAATGGCTTAATAGTACACACTTCTTCCAAGATGGTGGCTGTATTACCATCACAAACAATGGACCCTTTCAAATGGTCATTGGCATAGTTACAGAATGAAATGGAACGCTTTATCAACTCTCCAAATAGTCCATATTCTCTTCGAAAGTCAGATCCAACACTTCCTCTAAAACTGTATCCAGTTGCATATCCAATTCCTGTAAATTGTAATTGTTCTCTTTCCACAATTTCTCTCATACATTGAATCACTAGCGATGGATTTTCCTCAGCAATATGTCTCTCGAAGGTATACACAAACATGACACAATCCTTCTCGTAGAACAAGTCATGGAACGTGGCATTATATTGCTCTATAATTTCTTGTACTGAGGTTACAATCTTATTCTTAACGGTTAAATCATGTTCTGGAATGCTCGACCCAAATAGAGATGCCTTAATTGAATGTGTACACACCACCAATTCCACAACTGAATTCATTGACTCGATTGTTTTAGTTTCAATTCCATAAAGTAAATTCTTATTCAAAAAGAGAAGAATTGCCTGTGAGAAGGAACAATGAAATGTTATCGAAGCAAGTGGATGATGATCAATATCTTTAGTAACGTGAGTTACTAAAAAGAGATTCCCTGGTTCCTCACTCGCCACTAAGGATTGTTTACACTTGTTATAGGCATCCTTGGTAATGAAGACTAATCCTTCCTTACAATCCTTCAGACGTTTCCTTGTTTGATAAACAACTTGGCCTCCAAACATTCTCATCCAATGATTTCCAAAACCACCCAAATGATACGATAAGGAATCTCCAACACCTATCAAACATTTAATTTCCAAAGGTGCACTTTCACTAATACACTTGTAGGTCTTTAAATTGGCCAATGATTGAATCCTGAATGCACATTGAATGGCAGAAAGAATTGAATCAGTGAATGAGCGATCCACTCTAGGTGAAAAGAATTGACACACCAAAAGATCAGCCTCAAATTTCTCAATATCACCCCCCATGTCATGAATGATCGCAATTAACGTAGTGTACATGTAATAAATATATCTGGAAATTTCCGCAACATCACAATTTGTTGAACAATCATAGAAAGAGTCCACAACTTTTGAAAATCCCTTCATTTCAATCACCAGGATGCAAGTCTCATTCCCAAATTCACTCAATGGAAGTACTTGCTTGATCCTATCCTCTTCCTGTTGTGCTGCAGAGACTACTGGTTTTGCAGCTTTTGTCTTATTATTCCTATTACCACCTGAACGGTTGGTTCTCATCGTGTTGGTTGTTGATGTGGAGAGTCTTCTCTTGAAGATTGAAGCTATTTTCCCATTATTATGTGCATGGGAATCTTGATAGTGAGAAGAGTAGTCGGTATTTACAGAGACAAAGGCAGACCACTTGCTTTCATTATCTACAAGACAACTTCCATCGTTGTGTGAAAAACTTTGTGGAAGAGGAGTGGCTAGCTTTTTCTTATATTGCTTCCCCTCACCTCCATAATAAATATATCTCAAACAGAAGAGCAAATGTTGTGGGAGGTAAGAACAACACAATTCCAAATTCACTTCCTCTTGAGATTTTCCTTGTGGAGTTTGGGGAAAACCAATCCAGCTCACACGAAGGCCAGGAATTCTAAATGATGATACCTTCTTTGCCCTCAGATCCAAAGTTTCAATTTCAGATGACACAGAATTCTCTCGTGATTGCTTCTTTCCGAATTGAAACCTGGCAGAATTTGCAAGAGAATTATCATTCTGATGATATACATTTTCCACACCTCCCCTTTGAGAACCGACCATGCCATTACCATTGGTGTTTAAAGTTGTGCTGGTGGTATTGCTCTGATGACGACGATAAGAGCTTGGCTCACTGTGTAGTAGTACCTCAAAGTGAGAACTACATCCAGCTCCCATTTTAATTTAATGTGTTCACTCACACCACTCAAAGAAATCAAATTTTGGGGAGAGCCTCTTAATCTAACGCGTGCTGCTTGGGTGTATTAAGGAAGAGGAGATGGGGTGTGAAAACAACTATCATTCTTGGAAAAATTGTTTTCAGCTGTGATAAAAGAGGAAATTTGAATGTCTTTCGAGGGAGTTAGGTCCAAAGTTCGTGCGTTAATGGTCCCTTGTTTGGAAGTCTGATACTAATTGTTTGTTGAGGCACCATCATTTGGATAACTTTGCCTTAATTCATGTAGATATCTCTCAGTCCTTAATTTTAACAAATAAACGCTTCAAATAAAAGTGGAAAATTCAGCAACATTCCTTTTATCGTATGTTGATGGATTTGTGATGGTCAATCTGGAAAATAGTTCAATGATTTAAGATGAAAAAGATGAAAGTGATTTTATACAATGAGAATATTAAGGTGTGCACTTTAAGAATCCAAGCATATGGAAATCAATTTGCCTCAAAAGAGTCAGAAATTTCAGCTTCATATTAAGAATCTTTGAGAATGATATCTTGTAATTAACATTTTTAGAGCGGCACTGTTTTTGGAGTATCTGTTGCCAATTTAATTCAAGGGTCACCCCCTTTGGATCTTTTTAGCACAATTCTAATATTGTATGCTTTGCATTCCATTATAATTCCTTTCACTCGAATGAAAATGATGGTGGTAGTGCTTCTCGAATTGAAATATGTCCATTCTCACTCAAATCCAAAAACACAATGTTTCTAAGGCAATTGCTTTTTGCCAACATGTTAGCACCTTCGTCGTTGATGTAATTCTGTGAAAGGAACAGCAATTTCAAATTGGAAAGGTTTTGACTATGTGCCAAGTGCTTTACACCCTCATTTCCAATCTTGTTATAATCTAACAAGAGTGTATGAAGAGATTTGAGTTGATTGCAATTGGATAAATGCCTAACACCTTCATTTCCAATCAGATTCCGCGCTAAGTTGAGTTCAGTAAGATTTGAGAGAGGATTTGAACAGAGAGATTGAATACAATCCGAGTTGAGATGAAGATTTTCTAAATCCAAGTGAGTGAGATGTGAAGATTTCATTCCATTGAAATAGAAATGATCTGTACTGCTATTCGAAATGGCACGATTGAATCCAATTTTTAGAGTTGATAAATTCAAATTCTTGCTCATAGATATCATTGATAGTCCTTCATTCGACATTCCATTACCAGAGACATCTAAATAGACAAGTTTGTAATCCAATCTCATCTCTGAAAAGTTTTTTCTTATCGAATCTAAACTCAACTTGTTTTGTCCCAAATACAGACTTGTTAGATTTGGAAACTTGGACAAGTCAATATTGGTAATGGAATTTCCTCTCAATTTCAATGTTTTCAATGAGAGTGCCAACTTGGATTGTTGCATCTTTTCAATGCATTCATCATCAATTCCACAATCACAAGCAGTCAACTCGGCTAACTTTCTCAAATGATCAGAACAAGAAATTATTTGGAGAATCAATTCTTTAAATTCTCCAATTACTAGTTCAATTTTTTCCAAATAGCAAATTTTCGAATGATGAGAAAATAAACCTTTCAAATCATCAATTCTATTCAAATAATTCTCAGGTTGCACATTGATTGAATTAATACGAAAGGGAATTAATCTAAATAATTTGCATTTTGTTTTTGATTGAATCGAATAGTGAATGGGAATAATTTGACATGTTTCTCTCCACTGTCTACATACAGTAGAACATTGTACAATCCTCTCCTGCTCATCCACAAATTGCAATATTTGATAAATCATATCGGGATACAATAATTGACTCGTGGACATTTTTTTTAATATAATTAAATTTAGCTTATTTAATCCCAATCAACTCACCATTAAGAAACCTCACTATAATATTAAATACATCATACCATGAAATAAAACTACTTCTTAATCTTCTTGCAACATTTTTTAAAATTTCCAATTTGCCTCCAACAATCAAATTCACTAAAAAAGAACTCTATTAGAAAAAAATGAGTACACCAACAGATCGTCAAACTGCAGTCACAACCCCACCTAATCAAGCACCAAAGAAGAGACAAACACAACTCTCTGCTGGTAGTAGTGGCAGTGCTGATCATGCTAATATTGATCAACTCTTGACAAAGGGAAGTATTGGAGAGGATTTGACAAATATTTGGTCCGAAAGAGATTTACACGGACATTCTGTTCTTCACGTGGCTAGTTTTGTAGGAGTGAATAATGAATTGTTTGATAGAATTTTACAATCGGTAAAGGATCAATCAACATTGAAGGAAATTTGTAATTTGAAAAGTAGTGATGAGAAGACTGCCTTGTCTATTGCCTGTGAAAGAGGCCATTTGGAAATTGTAAAAAAGTTGTACGACTTGACAGACTCATCAAATGATTTATATTCACCAATTCATATTGCTGCTATGAATGGTCATACTAATGTTGTAGAATATCTTGTTCGTGAAAAGAATGTTGATGTAAATAGCTTAATGAACATCTATGGATTTACTCCATTGCACCTTGCAGCACAATATGGAAGAGTGGAAATGGTTTATTATTTGATCGATGAACTCGGAGCAAAGAAGGATATTGCCTGTACCACTGAAGGAATGCTTCCTATTCACACTGCTATTTTGAATAATAATGTGGAAGTTTTGAAGGCATTAGTTCATATTCACTCAAAGGAACACGAAGTTTCCACTGTTAAATATTATGAAAGATTATCCAACGATCACATACATATTAATCCACTTCTTTTGGCTATTGCCAACTCACATTCAGAAGAGGAAGGTGTCACACCAGAGACCTTGAAGGCATCTGCTGAAATGGTTAAATTTTTAGTTAATGAATTGGATGCTGACTATTCACTTTCTGGAAATAATGGAATTTCTGCTCTCCATATGGCCTCAGAAGTTGGTAATTGTGATCTCATTAACTTCTTTGTAACTGAAAAGAAGGAAAAAGTTGATCAAGTTTGTGACATTACTGAAGATACACCACTCTATCTTGCTGTTATTAATTGTCACCTTGATGCTGTCAAATTACTCGTCTCGCTTGGTGCTGATATTAATGCAAAGAATAGAAGAGGTAACTCACCACTCTCCATTGCTCAAGAATTATCATCCAAACATGAGAAATTCCAAAACATTAACCAATTTCTTTCTTCTCAATAATAAATTTCCAACTCTAAAATCTTCTTCAGAGAATCTAGTGATTTTATTATTGGTGTCTTTTTTGAATTAAATAATAATTAAAAACTATTCCATTCATTTTAAATTCCTAAAAATAAATATCAAAAAAATGAAGCTTTATGCTCTTGGTGAAGGATGTCACATACTCACCTTTAAAAATACAACTGTGATGCTTGATTGTGCATTGGATTGGGGTAATCAGACTAGCAGTTGGGATTTTGTAAAGCGGAATGTTATTCAAAATGATCCATCATCAGGAACAAAATCAATGCTAAATTTATTGAATAGAACAAACCGATTGAATGTAAACTCTCTTTCATCATCATCAACTAAAATTACACAACAAGATTTACAACCTCCATCAATAGTTTTTAAAGCTCCGAATTTTCATAAAATTGATGCCTCACAAATAGATTTAATCCTCATCACAAATCCACATAATTTATTAGCTCTACCATTCTTATATCAGCATTTAAAGGAAATTGCTAAGGATCAAAATTCAGACAAGGTCAAAATGCCTACTATTTATGCCACCGAACCAACAGTACAACTCGGAAAGAAAATGATGCAAGAATTAATTGCCTATGTGAAACAAAGTGAACATTTGGAATTATCTAGAGCAAGTCAAATATTCAAACCGGAGGAAAATATTTTCATGAACAAATTATCACCACTCTTATCCGAAAAGTTTATTTATTCTAATGATGATGTATTAAGAGTTGTAGAGTCAATGAAGAGTGTCAGTTATCAGGAAAGAGTTGCAGTATTTGGTGGAGTATTCGAAATATCTGCACTCAGTAGTGGTTACAGTCTAGGATATTGTAATTGGTTAATTAGAACAGAATATGAGAAAATATTTTATGTTAGTCATAGTAGTAGATCTGGAGTTCAAGTACGTCATCCTGCAGAAATGGATCTCTCAACTGTGACATCTATCGTGCAGGCCCCTGGATCATCATCTGGAACTGTAGCAACAATTCAATCAGGAGTCAGTGGATCTATGGTAAATACTGTCATGATTGTATCAAATATTTGTCCAAAGAGTGACAGAAACTTACAATATTTTGAGCAAGTATATCAACAACTTGCCTCAACACTAGGACCAATATCTAAGAGTCAATTATATGCTATCGATACTGAAAATATCAAAATTGTAAAACCATTATGTCATTACTATCCAGAAGCAACTTTAAATGATATTTGTAGAATAATAGGAAAAACTATTGAATCAGGAGGAGATGTTCTCATTCCTTGCCATACTACTGGGCTTATTTATGATTTGATTGACTTTTTATCTACATTCTTCAACTCTGTACATTTGGGTAATACTCTCATTTATTTAGTATCACCAGTGGCAGATCATGCTATTCAATATGCTAACATCAGCGCTGAATGGTTGTGTGACTCAAAAATGGATAAAACTCTGACAGCAGAAAGTCCATTTGCCCACGTCAATTTGCTTCAAAACAAATCCTTAGTAGTTTTTGATAGTGTAAACTCTAAATTTATGAGTTATTATCAGAGTCACAGAGTTTCCAATCCGTGTGTTATTTTTGCTGGTCATCCTTCTTTGAGAATGGGAGATATTCTCCAACTCATTCCAATCTTCCAAAGAAATAGCAACAATGCCATGATAATGATTGAACCAGAATATTCCTTCCTCGATACAATTGAACCATTTTTACCTCCACCTGGACAGCAATCAATGAAGTTTATTCATTGCCCTATTGATCTTCGTTTGAAAAATTCAGATGTTGTACACATGGTAAAACAAGTAGCTCCTCAACATTTGATTTTGACCAATGTTGCTGTAGACATTCCACCTTATAACCTGAAGAATTGTTCACCAAGTACAGAATTACAAATTGCTTTGAATAGCTACTCTGCTTCAACTGCCAGTACCCTCTTGAACAGTTTGGATATGCGAACAATTTCTAAGTTTGTTTCAGAAAAGATTCATACAATTTCCACTCCTGGCTCAAGTATAAGATATGGCATTGATGGTGATGATATTCTCTCAATCAAGAGACATCACATGAAGAGGAAATACGAAATGGCAACTCTCTCACACAACCTTGCTCAAACCATTTATCCAAAGGTAGTTAAGGGTGTTTACGTCTCACGTGTCTCTGCTGAATTAACATCTAAGGATGGAAAACATATATTGGATGTGACATCAGAAGATGATTCACAATCTGAAGAATCATCCTCCAAGAAGAGAAAACACGATAAGGATCTAATGGTATTTGGTGACATTAGTGTGGAGAAAATTGTTAAACATTTACAAGTTGAAGGATTTGATAATATCACAGTACTGACATCTCCAACAGATTATGGTACCTACACAATCGTCATTCCACAACTTGGTAAAATTATCTTTAACGCAGAAGACACCACCATTGAGACACAGGACGAGACCTCACGTCAGTACCTCAAAGAGGTCCTCATGCAAAATTTGTACATGTTGTAAATACTATCAAGTATAATAATAATATTTTATACAATCATCATTAAACATTACCTTCTTTCAAATTCTTAATATCTTTTCACATGTTACAGTTGACACGTTCTCTCCTTCCAAATAATTCGAGTCCCAATTAAATATCTGAGCAGATTTTTACAATGAATTTTCATTTGCAACGAATTTAAAAAAATGTCCTTCACCGCTTACTTTAGCTATCAGGCAAATTTACGGCCAGCCTGGAAGACCTACTACATTTCATACCCAGAACTTAAGAATGCACTCCATCACATTAGAGAGGAACTCACACAAATGAAACAAGAACAAAAGGAGCATCGGAAACGAAGATTGCAACAACAACAAGAAGAGGAGAGGAAAACCTCAGAAAATTCTGCCCTATTGTCCTATCAGCAACAGGCTGTAACAAGTGGAGATAGTAATAATAATAATAATACAACAATAGTATCATCGTCATCATCATCACTGTTGCCTGCTAATAGCAGTGGTGCATTGAATCCAATTGAAAACTTTGGATTATCACTGCGGAGAGTCTATTCAGAACAAGATTCATCAATTCAGGAGAATGATGGAGAGAAAATAGGAGGAACCATTGTTGATGATTACTTTTTCAGATTGGAAATTGGAGAAAGTTTGAATATGCATATTGAAAATTTCAAAAACATGTTTAAAAAGGACGTAGAGACTGTTTTTAAAAAGTACAATTTTGAATTGAAGAAAGTCAATGAAATAACATTGAGAACACAAAAGGAATTGTCAGAAGCAAGAATGAAACCATTTTTCAATAGTGAAACTGGTCCAGTACTGAAAGAGAAATTTGTTGAAATTTACAGAGAGTTGGAATTTCTCTACAGCTTTTTGCATGCCAACAGAATTGCTAGTAATAATTTATTGACTAAATTTGAATTTTGTGGTGAACATTCAAGAGATTTAAAACATTGGTATGAAGATTTACCAAATGCTGACTTTAGCACCAATCAATTGAAACAAAGTATGGAAAATGTCGAACAGATATTTGCCAAATATTTCACATCCTCAGATCAGAGTAGAGCCTTGTCATTCCTTCGTGAACCTTCCACTCACCACACCCACGGTGACACTTTCAAATTGGCTCTGGCTATTGGTTCCATTGTGCCATTGTTTGTCCTTCTGGTTGCTGTGTGGTTCTTTAAGGAGCCATCAATTAATGATATTCCAGGTTTCTTTGATGTACTTCCAATTTTCCGTTCTATCATGTTATACATTCTCTATGGTTGGCTCTATGGATTGAATTTGTTTGTTTGGGAAAGATACAAGGTCAACTTTGCCTATCTTTTTGAATTTGATCCAGTGAATCACTTGAAAGCTATCAAAATTTGGAAGACAACTAGTGTTTTGACAGTTTTTTGGTTCTTTTTCTTTTTCCTTTACATGATAACAGTGAAAGGTTATTTAACAATATTAGATGCTTCATGGTATCCATTAATTATGAGCTTGATGATGGTCTTTATTGCCATTTTACCAATGCACTTTGTTCACTTGAGTGCAAGATATACTCTCCTTAAGGTCTTGGGTAAATTGTTGATCACACCATTTGGTCACATTAGATTCAGAGAATTCTTTGTTGCTGATGTTTTAACAAGTATGGTTATTCCAATAACTGATACAGCTTACATGTTGTGCTTTTATTTCTCTTGGAGTAGTGGTGAAAATCAATGTCATGAATTTAACAAATTCTTGGGTCCTTGCCTTACTTTCCTTCCTTTCTTGTGGAGAATGTTACAGTGTTGCAGAAGATTTTACGATGACAGATCACAAAAGAGTCAGCTTCTCAATGCTCTCAAATACGTTGCTGCTCTCTCTGTGATTTTATTCAACACCTTGCACGTCAATTTGGAAGATAACGATGCTTGGGGACCTTTCAGATATATTTGGATTATTCTGACACCAGTCAGTACTGCCTATGCTTTCACTTGGGATATTCTGATGGATTGGGGCTTATTCAAATTCAAACAAGTTAAGGAAGAGGAAAGAGCCAAGACGAAATTGGAAGCAATTAAGAAATTTTTCACCTCACAAACAATTATGGGCTACAAATTTGTAATGCGTAGCAGAAGAATTTATGGTAGAAGAAAACTTGTCTATCGTTTGGCAATTGCTTTCAATTTGATTGCTAGATTTGCATGGGCTGGTACCATCTCAACTTACTTTAAGCAAAATAAGGAATTTTTAGCCATTCTCTTTGGTAGTGTCGAGTTGATGAGAAGATGTAGTTGGAGTGTCTTTAGATTGGAATGGGCAGCAATCTCTAATGATGAGGGCTGGCGTAAACATGGAATTGGAGACTTGGCATCTATCTATCTTGGTATTAACACTTCAAAATAATAAAAATTAATTCAATTATTAAGTTAAATACAGGTAGATTTATAACAAATGTTTAATACGATCTAAAAAGCTCTCTGCAACAGAATCACTTGTCTTTTTTTCAGTCAGGTACTCTTCCAATACCTGAACTGCTTGTGGGTATTGAGAGGCAAAGAATAGCTCACAAGCTTGATGATACTTTAACCAACGATTTTTCTTTTCTTTGGCTTCCAATTCATACATCCATTCTATTATTTGATTAAAGATTATATTATTACTAATACTAAAAAATTATTACTTACCATCTGCTGTAACATCATTACTTTCTCCCAATTCGTATATTTTTCTTGCGTGATAGGCAACTTGCTGTGTTGAGGCCAAAAGAGGTGATGAATAATAGTCATCCTCAATCATATCCTTAGTGTCGACATATCTTGCTTGGAATTGATTGTTATTCTTTTCGAATAATTCTTCTGAAATGACAATATCCAAATCGAAACGGTTGGCGATCTCAATCATCACTTCAGTATTGTACTGATGACTTCCCAGAACAGAAAAGTTCATCACTTGCTTGGATCCAACATTTCCACACAAATTACTCTGACAATGTGCAACTATTCTAAACTTGAAATCATTCAATAGAGCTTGATGTGATTTCAAAATTGAATTTTTCGACAACTTTCCTTCCTTAATAGAATTTAACTTGGCAAGAACAATTGAGCTCATTTGAACACCTTTCAACTGGTGATTTGATTGATCATTAGTTGCATTAAAATGAATGCTAAGTGTTTCATTTTCGAATTTACCAATTTGCCCATTATTTGCTCTTGCTATCTGGCCAACACTTTCGAAAATATCACTCAAAATATTAACACATTCATTGGGATTGATGCTGAGCAACCATTGATTCAACCCTTGCATGTAAGTATTCACAAAAGTAACTTTCCTTTTCTCCAAATAGAGAGAAAACATATTCCCTGTTGGCTGTTTTCCAAACTTTCCAGATTGACGAAGATCGCTGTGAGAGCGACTAGATTTACTGTACATGGATTCTTCACGCTTGGAGTTGGACACAGCTGTGGAACTTTCATGATTTTCATTATTCGATTCTTGAGTACTTTCTTTTTGAGAATTTCCATCCAATTGCATTAACAAGTGAGGTGGAATGAATCTTCTGTAGAGCTTAATTCTTCCAATCATACTCTTAAAGTGAGTTTGAAGGGATTTAACCTCAGAGAATCGAGTCTTGTAAAGGTGTAGATTTTCAAGTTCCATATTCGAAACCATCTCAAATGCTTGTATGAGGTTATTGAATGGCCTAACAATTTTGAGAGAGAACAAGATAGCCATAC
The DNA here is from genome assembly GCF_000004985.1 of Naegleria gruberi. Taxonomy (NCBI): domain Eukaryota; phylum Heterolobosea; class Eutetramitea; order Acrasida; family Naegleriidae; genus Naegleria; species Naegleria gruberi. The sequence continues at coordinate 176,133 of NW_003163289.1, forward strand.
TTATACTAGCCCCAACAATTATAATTGCTCCCAATAGAGCACAAATTATAGCAATAACCATAGAGCCCATATAATTCCATTGTGGAACTTTAAACACCAGAATCCTAAAAGTTACAAATCAATATAAATTCTGAAATTCTGTATTGAAAACTTACCAATCAATACCTTCATTTGTACACAATCTTTGAATGGATATGAAATCAATGAGTGTAGTTAAATCCTGCTTGGTATTACATGCAATTTCATTAAACGTTTTAAATCTATTGTAAATAATGTTACCCGTCACTGAAATGTCACCACCAAAATCTAGAGCTGTCTTTCGATGAATTACTCCCTGATTATCCCAGGTGGCCACAACAGCATCTGGATCATCACTTGCAATAATGAAATCTGTCTTTTTTTCAATTACAAAAGCAGTAGATCCTCTCACTGATTTTGTAATCTCAATCAAAAAATTCGAAACTGTTGCAACACTCATATCAAAAGCAAAATGGAATGAGAAATTATCTCCTGGTTTGATTGTTCCAACATTTGTAAAACTCGAAACTGTAGTCAAAAAGACGAATTGTGGCATTGTTGGATCGGCATATGACAGTGTGACAACTGGATTGCCAGGATTAGTCGAAGCAAACTGAGCTACATAGTTTGAGGTGAATGGTGGAATCACAACATTCGGCTCAACAGTTCTATTGCAATACTCATTTGAAGCAATATCTCTACATTCCCAAAAATATTGATCCAAACCAAGTGTAGTATTAAAGTATTGAGCTGAATCACCCAAATTGACCATTCCATAATTAGAACCATCTGGATAACCAATATATACAGCTAGAACCACTTGCCTGAGATAGTTCTTTACAACCTTGAACGTTTTATAGGTGTGTCTCTCTAGAGAAATGGGATCCAGATAATTAAAGTCATTGTAAAGTTGAGCTTTGACAGATTCCACAACAAGTAACACATCCTGAAGTGTTCTCTCAATGAACGAAACAATTTTTGAGAAATCTTCCTCCCTCACTTTTGTACTTTGCTCTGCAATTGAAGAACTAAATGTACTTATCCAAATAACTGACAAGACAATAACAGAAATCAACACCAATAAGGAAATCATGAGCATCAAAAGAAATTTGATTGAGGAAAAGAAGGAAGGTTTGGATTCGTCCTTTTCAAAACTTGATTGACTAGTACTTTCCAATAATTGATTTTGCTCTTCAATGGGATAGGATTTTTCAGGAGAGGAGGTGGGTTTAACTCGTGTCATTGTTTTTTTTTGTTTCGAATAATAGTAATGTAAGAGAGATTGATATTGTTTGAAATGAATTACAAAATCCATGTTTCGGCACTACATGCCAAATATTCCAAATAAGATGTGAATCTTAACAAATTTGGAGTAATTCAACCATGCATTAGTATTCAGGTAACGTGATGGGATTGTAAACCAAAAAGCTTACATTAGAGAGATTGAGAGTGTATCAAAACGTGGTATTAATTTGATAAGATTATCTTTAGTCTATCAATTAAAATCAGATATGTTGCCCAAATTAGAGAGTTTTTTGTAGTGGAATTTAGATGGGTAGAAAATCATGATTTACAAATTCAAATTGTTTCATTCAAAATGAAATAAACTTTATTGAAAACTAAGCAATTTTGCAATTTGCTTCAACCAATTTCACAAAGTAAGAGAATGTTCTTACACATCTCTTATCATAGATATTTAACGAAGGTACAAAGTTGAAGGAGAAAGTGGGTTGAGAGAACCTGTTGAAGCAGATGCATTTCTCAGTTTGTTCTTTTGTGGAGTTTGCAATGAAGAGCTTGTCAACTTCTTAATTCTTGAAGGTTGTGTCGAGGTTTGACCCAGCACAGATAATGTAATATCTTTGAGTGGATCTCTAATATTGTTGTTAGGTGTTGTTGTACAGTTAGACTTTGAGTTAGAATTATTATTGAAGAGATTTGATGAGGAGGACATTGGATAGACCCTACCAGTTAATGGGTCAATGTTTTCCTTGTTAATACCACATGTTAGCAGATGAGGATTTACATTCAGGTCAACATATCCCATTGCTGCTTTTGTATTTTGTTTGGTAGATGATATTATCTTTCCATTGTTAATATTATTATTATATTGTTGGTTGTAGTTATTGTTATTAGTCACTGCTAGCATCATCATGGATTTATTCGAGGACATCCTTGATGACAACATGGGTGTAGACTTTGAACAAGATGTACGGCTCAGAGTTTGTACCTCATCAACGGAGCATACATCTTCATAGACAGTGTAGGATGGCATTGTTTTTGCTTTTTTTTATGAATGATTTTTCAAATCTTTTCCCGCTTTTATTCACCGTTACACTTTTCTCTCTTTCAAAACCTTTCAATTTATTGATGGTAAATACAATCGGCAAGAATGTAGAGAATTAAATGCATGTAAAGATACTGACATCTCTTCTAGAATTATCAAAATAGTGCCTTTGAGATTGAGAGTAAGAGATGGAAACTCTTCGCAAATTTAAAGAATTCCATCTGTAAAGGGTGTGAAAGAGATGAATGTCTGTCAATCAACTTTTTTGGAAGTATTGATGGTCAACCGTGCTGTTGAATAAAATTTACAGTGATTGCGATAGAAAGTATTAGAGTTGATGAATTGAAAAATAGAAACACTCATCTACAAATTAAGAGAACGTCCCTGCCTCTTTTGAAGTATTGAATCTTGTGAAAAGATATTATTTTGCATCTTAAATGTCCTTATCATTTTGAACTAGTGTTCTGAGAGCCATGTCAATAGCACGTTGCTTGTCCTCTTGTGGAAGGAGAGCTACAAAATAGATGAGCTCTCTTAAACCATTAGAGAAATCCTCAAGGGTAGATACTGGTTGAGTAGATTGAGGTACTGGAACTTGAATGGCTGTATTGGATCCATGAATTTCCTGTAGCCTAGCCCTCTTTTCATCAATTAATCTCTGAATCTTTTTCCTCTTTTTGCTTTCGGCTGTTCTTTGTGGCTTCTTCCTTCTAGCAGAGGTAAGAAAAGGAGCTCCCTGTACAATGCAAAATGGTAAATCATCTTCATAATAATCCTCAGGGAAGTAGTATCTTATTTGAATGGTAAATGCTCGATTTTTGTAGTGAGCCGACACTACATCAATGTTAAATTTTGTTCTATTTTCCATAATTGAGTTGGGATCTTCTCTCTGTGAGAGTGGCTTCATCAATTCCAATCCTCTAATATCACCGGCAATAACATCCTTAGTGACTCCTCCTTGTTTTTCTGGAATTAAATTTGCAGGAACTGGTATTTGATTCATTTCTACAACCTGAACTATTTTTTGAACTTCCTCTCCAGTATCACGGAATGCCAATTTAATATCAGCAATAATCTTTTCGTAATTTCTCCTAATTTTCTCATGGAATAGTACTGTTTGATGAAATTGGTAAACAAGAGATGTGTACAAATTTTCTGGAATGTAAGGAGTTGGATCATCACTTCTAGTTTGCAAGACATATGAATAATCAATTATTGGAGATTCTGATCCAATTAACTCGATGAGTTTTTGATTTTTGGCCATGAGTGAAAATATTGTCTCATTGATAAATGAATTCTCTTCGTGTGAAATTTCAATTGGTGCAGAGCTGGATCCAAAATTATTCGAAGAAGTATAGAGAGTAGATGTATTTGTTGGATAACAAATCTGCCATTCTCTCAAATCCACATTTTCCTCATCCTCCTCATCTTCCATCTCCTCATCATCCTCTGTAGTGTCACTTTCGTCCATTTCCGATGAAGAATCTTCATCCGAAGACGAAATCACACCTTCGGAACGATTTGCCATCATTGATCCATTATAACTAGCACTATCATTAATCATACTACTGCTACCCATACGACTATGCATTGCTGATGATCCTACCCCCAGCCTATTTTCCAAATTCTCTTCATCAAGCCTAAAATAAATATTATTAAAATTTGGCTGACGACGATGTTGATGATGATTTTTCTGAATACTCGCATAACTACTACTCTGTGATTCGTCATCATCCTCCATACTAATCATTCTATTATCGATAGGATTGATAAATGGATAACCCGAACCATAAGAAGAAGAATTAATTCTTGTTGTATTAGCACTCATTGATGATGAAGTGTTGGTTCGTTCCAAAATATTAATTCCATCACGAATCATACCACTGATCATTTTAGCTTCATCTTCCGAAGATTCCGATGTCTCATCTAAAAGTGCAGCGTCATATTCATCGTCAGACGATGACGAACTCATTTTTTTTGAATGTTGTTTTTAACATTCTTTAAGAATATTTTGTAAACAATAAAATTACAATATTTTGTAAAGTATTTGGGCAATGGAAAGGAAGATTTATAAAGCAACTCCTGAAACATTCAATTACTTACCAATCTCCTCCTAATGGTTCACAAACAATAATGTGCAAAGTGCTTGCTACGGAGATTTGTCAAAAAGCTCTCGGACTTTTAAAAAAAATGAAAAATCTGCAACTCTGAATTTTGGTCAAATTTCATCAGCGTTAAGATTTTCATCACACCATCATATCAGTTAATATAGAAAATTAATAATAATAATTTAAATAGAACAAATATAACAAGAAAATTATATATTGTACATAAAGAGCGGAAAAGTGGATTTTTTGAAATATGGGAAATAATATTAAATCAGCCAGTAATGATCGGGAGGCCCCTACTAGGAGTTTATATGAAGAAGAGGTATCCCCATCAGCTTCATCATCAACAAATTATCAAGACGATTTGCAGAGTTACAAGTCATATATTACACAACATCAAATTATTGATCAAATACAATTTCGATCACTTCCCGATAAGTTTTGTAGTGTGAGAATTTTGATAATGCAAAGTGGAATGAATGGCAATACACTCATGTACGATACTCATCATGATAATAACTTTAAACAATTTAAAGCCAAATTAAATCAAAATACAAAGGAGGTTAATGAAAGATTTAGAAAAATGCAAATGTTGAAGAGTACAAGAGCTGTCAACAAGATTAAGACCAGCTCACCATCTTTGAAACCACTATTGGGAGGTTTATCTCAAAATAATTTGAATCAATCCTTCCAATCACAAACAAATAATACTTCGAGTAATAATAATATTAATAACAAACAATCAGTGGGAATGAACGATACTAGTATTCTAGGTGAAATATTATTTGGATCTATTCCAATACAGATACTTGGACAAAATACTAAAATTCACACTCTTTCACAGCACAAACAAACCTGTCTCAGTAAGGTGTTCAGAGTTGGTTTGCCAGTCAGTACAATAATTAAGACAGACGTACAGAGTGATCATGGAGATGACTCTAGCTCAACATCAAAGGATATTCCACCAAATACAGAACCAAATCCAAACCCCGTTAGCACATCACCAACACCATCACCAACTGTGAGAAATAGAGCTGTCAGTATAATTCAACAACCAAATGCAAACCAAGTATCAGCAACTGCTTATAGTCCAAACACCTTGGGTACTCGTAATAGAAGCTATTCCACATCTGTTACAGATGCCATTAGAGATAATTTCACTGAAAAAGCAGCTGCTGCCTCTACTACCACTGAAGATACAAAGCAAGCTCACAAGAAGAAAGACAGAAAAAAGAAGCTACACAAAGATCAGGATATTTCATTCATGTGCAAATCTTCATTTGGAATAGCTGTCTTATTGGTTTTCCATGACTGTGGAGAAGATAAGGATGAGCTTCAAAATCCAAGTCAGTTGCAAAGACTCATATTCTCTCACTTCCCAATATTTGAACACAAACTGAGAAAATTGCTCAACTCTTGTAAAAACTCAATTCAAAACTACCTGAAGAAGAAAGTTGATGAAGCTCGAGAATCAGACAAGCTAGACGAAATTTTCAGTGGTTTTACTTTCAATATCAAATCATTCCATGGATGTCTTCAAGATTCTGAAGAAATTTCTAATGCATCCATAGATTTCAACAAGTTTATTATCTCTTTCCTACATGCGCCTCGTTTCAATGTAAGTGTCTGATATGTATTTATTTTCTCACTTATCTTTTTAGGAACCAATTTGGCAATCACAATCACTTTTGCCTCTTGAAAAATCTAACAATTTCTCTACCTTTTTAACTGATCTTGCCTTGCTAACGAGGAAAGACGAACAACATCTTTCATTCTTTTCTCTAGTGTTGACTACCATTTTATCAAACCACCTTTCATGGGTTTCACAATTCATACAATCTGAAAGGAGTGACTGTGATGATAATCCTTCACTACTCATTCAGAAATATCTAAAATCTCTGTATGGAAGTGGCTACCTTCCAACATTGACATCTGGTGAACAAGACAAGAAAGGTCTGAAAAAGTTTTGTAAAATAATTGTTGTTGGAAGTAATAACAAAGATATTAGATATTGTATATCCATGATTACGTTCCTCCTTCAATCAACTCTACTTTTAGAAAAAGAATTTTCCATTGACAAGCCTCAACAATCCTCCAATCTCGATTCTAAATTCCTTCCAGAAACTCTTTTAACCCTAACTCCAATGCAATTTGTTGAAATGAAACCTCCACTTAAAACTAAGCCACGACAAAAACACTCCCACGACACAACGAATCCAAATATAGCTATTCATACAATAGAGAGTGATTCAGATGAAGATTCTGAATATCATATCAAACCTGTAGTTTTAGTTCCAAAACCTAATTTCACACTTGCAGCTTATGACAATAACGTTGAGGAAATGAATTTGAAAATGAAATTCAACAAGTTTGGAAATTCACTTTTTGCTGACGTTTGTACGTGGTATTGTGGTGGATTCGTAATATCTGGCTTGCCTAGGTATGTCAATTTCCAAAAGGAGCTCATAGAAGACTTGGAATTCATTCAAACAGAAAGCATTGATGGAGATCCAAGATTACCAGATGTAGCCAGTTGCATTATAATTGATATTGAAGGAAGGTCTTGCAATGTTGTAACGAGTAAGCACAAGACAGCTAAATTCGAAGAAGGTCATAACTCTAGCATAATCTCCAAGTTATTGCACGAACTTTTATTCCTTAGATCAGTAGATCAGACATCAGAAGGTGAAAAAGCATGTGAGCAGATATTTAAAGATACACTTTATGGACTAGTTCTAAAGACCAAGCTTATGTTTTCAATTGTGGACTCGATAGATTCGGAAACGAATAGAATTATACCAACAAACGCCGTTCATTGGCGCTCTGATTCCAAACAAACACCAACAAAGAGTTTATCAGAACAACTCAAAAAGATACTTGTATCCAAACCTAAGAAGAATGGATCTGAGAGAATCACCTACGAGCAATTGTCTCATCTATTACATGTTAATATTTCAGACATACCCTTACTCATGTCCATTGCCAGTGCTTTCCGTAGTGATATTTCAAAGAAGGTCATTCCACATAAAGTGTCAAAAAAGAAAAAACGATAAAAACATAATGTGTTAGTTGCCATACCATTTAGAAGTTTATTGGAACGTCCAAACACAAATCAAACACTTCAAATTCCATCGCAATTTTAAATGGTGAAAAAGAATAGAAAAAATGTCACAACAACCTTCAAAGGGACAAATAGTGAGTGGAATCTTTGCAAGTATTCTTGTGTTATTGTGCATTATAATAGTGTTGGTTACTCTGGGGACTTGCTATCAAACCACAGGAACAGAAGAACCTGTTTCAGCATGTGGAAGAAATAATTCACCCAATAGAGCTCTATTCATTGCATGTTTTGCTGTCGGAACCTGTTTGGTTCTTCTTTTCTGTCCGAGCAGATTGATATCACTTCATTATTCAACCTATGGCACGATAAAGCCACAATTCAAGAGTATTTACTTTTGGTTTTTAGTGTTGCATTTCATTCCGATGGTGTTGAGTATGCCCTTACTATTGGTAATGGCTATAATTCCAGATACATCTGATTTGGGAATGCTTCATTTGGGAGTTGCTATTGCTGGGATGGGATTGTTGCTTGTTTATGGATTCCTTAATTGTGTTTTGAATGGTATTAGAATTGTTAGATTATTCTTTGGAAGATTTTGGATTGTAAGATTTTGTACCTGGAGTAGGAGTTTACCAAACTGGATCTTGTGTATCTTGTTTACATTGTCAATACTCTGTAACGTTGGATTGGTTATTGGTGCCATCATTGAATGGTTCAGTGGAAGAGTGGAAATCTTGCTGGAGAATGGGCTGCTGTTTTCTTAATTGTCAGTCAATTGATACCAATCTTTATTGAAAGCTTAATGTTAATTTTCTTGAATGAGGAAAAGAAAGAGCAAATTATCGAAGAGGAAAAGCAATCAATCATAGTGAAGAATCAAGTTGAAACTTTAAATAAATATTGAAACTGATTTAGTGAAATAAATAATTTGTGAATTTACTATTCCCATTGGAATGAATTACAAAGTTGAACTGTTGGTGCCTGTGTTAACACAAACTTTTTAAAATCATTCAACCATGACTTTACACGTTTTTCATTGGTATCTTTGAGATCAAACTTTGATCTAGAATAAATTACAATTGAAAACTTTGGTTTTCTAACTTCTTCGGTGGATTGAGTATCGTCATAAAGATTATTAGAAGTATCGGACAGTAAATCTCTAATATCAAAATCTGTCGTTCTTCTAATACTAAATCTTTTCAAAATATCACCAACATTGCTCTCAAAATTTGGTGGTGACATATTTGATAAGGTATCATCTAGCTCTTCGTTTTTGTTGGGTGAGGTAACTTCTGCTGTTGTTTCAGTATTAGTTTCAGGTGATTTTGGTGGAATTTCCTGAACAAATTGCACAGTTATAAAGTCATTAATAAATGATGCTTTCTGCATATAGGTATACAAGCAAATATCATGATTCGAATCGACCAATTCTACCTTCTCCAGTTTTGAAATAAACTTTTCCCATAAATTAATCAGAGTTTCAATACTAATGTTTTGGAAAATGGGTGAAATATACTCTGCTCTCCTATCGAATGAAGTACTGAACTTTTCAAAACCTAATGGTGCCGAAAAGAACCAATTATTTCTGGAATTTGGTTTGTGAATCATCCAATCAATATTCTTATTGGGATGTTTCGAAGGATTTGATTCTGATAAAACTAGTGGTGGTTTAGCTGAAAAGAAGTGCGTAACTAGCTTTTGCAACTCTGAATTATCCTCCTTCAATATAATATCAACCATCTTTTTGAAATACTCGTTAAATTGTTCAACTCTCTTTTCAATATTTTCCTTTTTTAAATTTCCAATAATTAGCTTTTTCGGAAAGAGTGATTTCATATCCTTACTGTTCTGTAGGGAGGTAGTAGTAGTAGTAGTAATTTCAATGAAACGTTGATGATAATCATACAATTCACTATATCTTTTAGTAACTGTCCAATCGGAGTGATTCATAAATCCACAAGTCTCTCGAGGTGATTCATGATGATGTTGATTATTGTGATTGTGATGGTGGTGATGATGATGATGTTGATTAGGAGAGGCTCCTCCTCCACCACCATTAGAAGTAGTCTCTGAATGTGATGACGTAGAAATCCCATCATCATCAAACTCCTCCACATATGAATACTTGTACTCTCTATCAAAAGGTGATGAATAATTGAGTGGCACAACATCACCACTCAACTCTGCATTCTCCAAGTGTGATGACGAGACTCCAAGTTGCTTCCTTTTTCTCCTATTTTCAATTTGTATCGTGTATAATACAAATGGTTTGGAATCATCTGTTTGATGATGAAGTTCGTATCGTATTACCTTGATATTCATCAACAACAATTTTTCCTTTTCCAATGGTATGATGATATATTGATAATATTTACACTCTATAATAATACAGTATAATACAGTATCCTCTCACTCACTCAATATATTACACGCACACACTATTAATTTCACTGCACAAACAGAAAGTAGCAACAGGATGGACCACTCAAGAGGTTACTTTTTTTTATTGTAAAAGTTTGTCTTGTCGGTTGGCCAATAATAAGAATGAAATGTGTGTGATTACTTCTTCTGATTGGTCCGCTGATATGATAATGGTAATTATATTTTGGTATTTGTTGTAATACTTTGATTTACAGGATAACATGAATATAATAGGTGTGAAACAGATCAGATAATGTTAAAAAATTATCGGAGTGATCTTGTGGATTGTTCAATAAGATCTAATTTGGGTTGAATATCTTGGTTGAAAGATTGAGTGATGGTTTTGAGTGTGGAGCCATCTTGAATGATCTTTTGATAGGAATCTTTGATTTGATTTACGTTTTTGACAAACTATTAGAGTTTTTAGTGAAAGATCGATATAAAAAGAATAACTTACTGTCTCTAAAGTAGTCAAAACTTCTGGAATGGAGACTGATAATTCTTCGAGTTGGGATTTCTCTTCTACAGGTTTTGGATTGATCCATTGTGTAAATTCCTCATGATAGACGTGCATAAATTGGTCAACTAAGGTGCTGAATCGACCGATGGCTTCACCCAATAGTTGTATCTTTTCATTGTGTTCCACTGAGAGATTGGACATGATATAATAATTTCCTCCCGTATGTAAGGTCTGTTCATTCAAAACAACTGATTGTCCTCTATGTTGCTCATCAATATTTGTCTGTAATTCCTCAATAATATCCTGATATCTTTGAATGTGAAGATTTGCCTTTTCCACATCTGTTTTGAATGAGGCAGCATCTGGAAGTTTCTTCCTCTTGAATTTAGAACTCATTTCATTTGAGAAGAGTTTCATATCATTGGCCAAAACTGAATCCTTATTGTGACATATGTGATTGATAAAATTGTGATCCTTTGTAAATTGTTGTTTCAATTCCTCTGTATTATTGAATCTGTTCAATTTGGAATAGAGATTTAGTAATTATTTCTTTTAGAATATTGTCACATAAAGAAACCTACCCTTTCACTGAATAGATCAAATCCAAAATATCCATTATGAATTTAATATTTCTCTCCAATGTACATTCTCCTCTTACAATTTCCATATCACAAAATTCAATAATTCCCAACCAAGAGAAAGCTCGGAGAATGGCTAGTTAAATTAAATAATACTAGTATTGGATGAATAACACTTACATTGTTCTTTGTGATCATTACTGTCCAAAGGCAATCGGAGAGCATTGTTTACTTCATCAGGAAAATAACTAGGAACAAAGTATTTGTTCAACATGTACATTAAAATGTCATAGCGAATGTATCCTGCATTTAATAGATAATCTTCCTCTATGGATTGTCTGTAGAGCGTGATGGCTTGTGGATGTGAATCCCAAGATAAAACTGTTTTGATTTTTTCAATGAGTTTTGAAACGGTTGGAAGTTTATGCATTTTTTTGGCGCGTGAATTTAACAGAAACAAGGTGGGAAATGAATTCAAAAGGAAAGAACAAAGATGATGTAAATGTTTGATTTAATGTTAAAAAAAGATAAAAAGTTTATTGTTGATGACCATAAGGATGGTGCTGTAAAGAAGAATTGTGTTGTGGAGGCATGTTCATGAAAGGTTGTTGAATGTCTTGCATTGAATTATGTCGAAGAGACATATTGTTGATTGGAGGTAAATGTTGTGGTGGCTGTTGTTGTTGTTGGTCAAAAGCAGGATAAGAATCACCAAATCCTCCCTCTTCCAGAACTATTTCTGTAGTATCATTTTTCTTTGGCTCAGGAACGAAATGAGAAGATGTCATAGGACCATCCATTGGAGGTAATCTGGCCAATCTTTCCTGGAATCCTTGATAAGGGGTTGGAGTTAGTATCTCTGTGGACGTCAGATTGATATCATTTACAATGTGATGCGTCGAGTCCAATGAAATGGTGTGACTATTAGTAACATGTGATGTACCTTGATTTACAAGAGTTCTCATTATGATACCATCCCTGGAATCAGTTTCTGGTTGGGATCTGTATGATTGTTGAGGAATGTTAGTTGGAGCTACCATTGATCGAGAATACTTATGTTCCTCTGGAATATTGGAATGCATAGTTGGAGGAGATTGGTGTTGAGGATAAGCATAGTGTGAACTAGATGATTGTTGTTGAACTGGTGGAAGATACAGGTCATTAGGAGTTTGGGAGGAAGGTGCATTAGATGCTGATGTTTGATAGGATTGAATTAGATCTTGGAGGGAAGGAATGTATTGGTTGCAACTGACAGAAGCCAAAACATCAATACTGCTTGGTGATTGAGCTCCTTTCTTTGCTTTTTTGTTTTTACGTAATTGGGAATTGTTACTGACTTGAAGTGAGGTAGAAAGTGATCGTTGAGGTCTATTTTCTATTGAACTTGTTGGAGATTCATCGAGTGGTGAACCCTTATCTTGAACTTCTCCAGCCAACACTGATAGAGTGAACAAATCAGGGGTGGCAACCTCTGGATTAGATTCAACATATGGAATAGGGCTCTTCTTTTTCTTTCTACGTTTTGTTGGTAAAGTAAGGCCCAATTTGATCTTGTAATTCAAAAAGAGATTTCTAATTTGAGTTTCAGTTTTGGTTGGAATGAGTTCAGCAATAGTTTTCCAGTCACGTCCATACTCTCTGAAATATTCAAGGAATGCATCTCTTTCGCTGACAGTCCAAATAGAAACAATTTTGAGAATCTTTTTAGTCTTGTTTGGTTTGGTGATTCCTGCAGGAGGTGTAGATGGAGGCAATACTGGAGTAACTTCCTTCTTCTCTGGAACTTCCTTTGTTATCTTTTTAGTTGCTGGAGAAGTGGTACTAGGTGGTGGAATAGCAGTCGATGAAGATGAGATAACAGCAGGTGTAGTATTAGTTGTACTAGCAACAGTGGAAGCTGCTTGTGTCTTCTTCTTCTTGTTGGCATCTTTAGTATTGGTATTTGCAGCTACAAGTTTAAGTTTGACCTTATTGTCCTCGAAAAATTGTTTACATTGAGCTTCATCTCTAGTTTTAAGTTTTTGAGCAATCTTGGAGAAATCTGCACCAAATTTGGTGAAATGATTTTTAAATTTGGTAATTTCAGCTTGAGACCATTCTGCTAATAATTCTTCTTCCTCCTTCTTCTTATTTCTAGCTGCCACATTAGCTCTATTTTCAGCAGCTGCAACTTTAGCATCCTTTGTAAAGATTGGCTCAAGGGGAGTCATAGGAGATTCTGGTTCATTATAATCCTTTCGTTTACCTTCATCTACAAACCTTTTCCTATATTTTTGGCTTAGTTTTAACTCGTTTTTCATCTTTTTAAAATCCTCAGTCAATTTGTAATTATAATAGAAAGTAACAACATCACCAGTTGTCTTATTTGGCAAGTATGATGCAATTACTCTCATATCCTTAGGTGTTTTTGTAAACTTATCAACAAATGTTTTCTTTTCTTCCTCTGTCCAAATCTCTTCGAGAATTCTAGTTTCTTGATACTGTTGAAGAACTTTTTCGCTTGCAGTCAAGTGGTTAGTACTAATAAAGCAGTTTCTCTTCTCCTCATCGTTGAGCATTGGTGGCACAACAGCAAGTTGATCCTTGAATCTGGTATTCTCGTTTCTAACGTCATCAATGGTAATCCTGTTTTTAGCCCACCATTCATATCTTAGCTTCTTGAAAAGATTGCCATTCTCGATATTTTTCTTTTCAAGCTTTTCTAGTCTGCCCTTGACGATCTTTGTAAGATCGGGAAGAATTTCCTGGAAAATCTCTTCATTCTTCTCACAAAAATCATAATCTTGTGGTTTTCTGAGAGTCTTTTCCATCTTTTCGTCATCCTTGTAGAGCAAGGAATCAAACTTTCTGTCGGCATATAGACTGTTTTTCATGTTTTGGTAGTACACAGCTTGGATTCTATTCTTTGGAACAAAAGGTTCGGTTTTAGTGCTCTGCTCTGTGCTCGGAAGTGTCCTATTGTTGACTGCCTCAAGTTGTTCTTCGTAGGTTTTAACTAGACTCTCCATCTTTTGAATTTCCTTCATAATTTCCTCCTGTGTTGGTTGCGAAGAGCTGAACAGGCTCATAATATCTGTCGACTCGTCTTGTTTGACATTTTGCTTTTGCTTCTTTTTGTTGTTTTGTCCCGAATTTCCCTTGGAAGTTGATGATGTAGTATTCTCTGTGTTTCTAAATTATTGTTGATAATAAAATAGATCAAAACAATCCAACATTAATTTGTAATAAACGTGATGATGTAAAATAATATAATAACAAAATAATAGTAAATATCATCCAAACACAAGACATCATCATTGATAAATAATATTAAAAAAAGGTATTTGATTAATATTATATTGTCATCAGTAGCCACTTACCGTTTTCTCTTGGTGGAATTATTATTTAGCATGGTGATTATATTAATACAGAATGATGAATTTAAATTATAGCAAAACAGATTATGAGCGGACCCCCATGTAGAGAGAATTATTACGTTATTGATAACCCTCTCCTTGAATAAAACTTATTGATAGATGGTGGAAGGTACTTTTGATTTGTTGTATCAATCCCGGATAGTGATTTCTTATTTTTTTAATCTTTAAATTTTTTAAGATTTAAAAAAAGTTGCAACATGAAGACTTGAGAATATTTCGGTTGGCGATCACATCCATCAAGTTGATAAAAACAAGGCGCGGAAATTCTTTCTCACTTCAATACACTTGGAGAGATGAACATTTAGTCTCTTGAACGTGAAATACACTCATTGAATTATTATTATCAAATAAAAATTGAAATTCTCTTCATCTTCCATGTTTCCTCAATTCTTTCAAATTGGAACATTTCGCTCTGGTCAAAGAACAGCATCTAATTGCCGTTGAAAGATGAACATGTTCTGAAAGGAATACACTAAAAAAATGTCATCATCCATAATCACACACCATTCAACATCGATAGTGGATACAACACATGTCCATACGGAGGAGTCGGACGAAGTTCAACTATTGAAAAAGCACAACAATACAAATATTAGTACATCAAAGAGATCGGATCTTTCAAACCAAGAAGGACGATATTCATGTTGTTTAATGAGGGATATTGCTATTGGATTGTATTCGCTTGTATTTTCATTGAGTATAATTTTCATTGCCGTTGTGGCTATTATTTGGAAGGCTTCATCATCAGATTGGGCTCAAGCCATGTTGGATACACCAATTCCTAGTTATGTAACCAGTGTAAATTCTATTCCATCTAGTATTCCATATTCTGTTTCAAACTCAACACAAGCTGTGACTGTACAGGATGCAGATTATGGAATTAAATTGTATGGAAATGTATCATTATGTGCTGAGTGTTATTATAGACCATTTGCAACATTGGATATGTTGAGTCAATACTCAATTTCTCCTCCATGTGTCAGTGAACAGAATTGCTCTTTCTATGGAGTTAGAAGTCAGGAAATCCAAAACAGGATTTCTACACTAGGTGAAAATTGGTATCAAAATTGGGAGCCTGCAAAGAAGGTATTTGTGATTGCATTCCATCACGGTGAACGTCTCTATGCACCAAGACAAAAAATTGATCAAGTTGTTTTTGAACTTATTGGACCAACAAATACTAATTTCAGTCTTGTAATTTCTACAAATTATCCATATCAAGAACAACAGAAATTTTTCATTAGAGTTCATCCACGTGTTAAGGTGAGGAATATTCTCATTCATGGAGCTTCTAAATTCCCAGTTCCTTACAAACTTGTTGCTAAGGAATTCAGTGACAGAAATTATATCAAGACTATCAATGTTACTTCTTTGAGTAATGTTACAGATAGTGCCTACTATAGTCCAGAGTCATTTGTTTCAGCTCTTAAATACAAATACCCTGATATTGAAAGCTACACTCACTACATGATGTGTGTCACCTCACATATGTTTGAAATTAGACAAGGTGGCAAATGCTATTCTGAAGTTAAATCCTTTGCTATTGAATTTTTGTGGATTACTTACACTGTTTGTGGCAGTTTCTTGGTGTTAGCTTTTGTGAGTATGGTTGCCTTCTTTGTTGCCTCTTGTTGTGCGTGTAAGGAAAGCTTTGCACAACCAGAAAGATTAGAATAATTTCACTCAACTGTATTAATAAATATTTTTCTATTTACAACTTGATTTATTCTTGATCTTCTTCTGAAGATTTATGTAAATTCAAGAATGCAGACCAATAGTTGTGCATATCAATAGCAACAACACATGAATCCTTAACAGCTTCAACTTCATCAGCTTGGAATTCTTCTAATAATTTGAGTGATTCTGGTTCAGAAATTGATCCCAAAGCTTCAGCAGCTTCGTGACGGACCATAGCATGTTGATTCTTATCACGCAATGTACTTTCGAGAGCTTCAGCAGCAGCTCTTTCTTGAATTTGACCCAAAACAAAGGCAACTTCATGTTTGAAAAGAGCACCTTCTTCTGGATTAGTCAAACCTTGACACAAAACTTCAATAGCTTGTCCCTTTCTCTTATAACACAAAGCATAATCATGCTTGTCCAATTCCAAATATTGACCAGCAATGTTTCTCAAAGTAAACATAGCCTTATATCTTTCAAAAAGTGGCTTGCTCATATCGAGGAAAGTATTCTTAATATCATCAAATTGGAGTTTCTTATCATTTTCACAAGCTGGAGCAGGATCGACACTTGAGAATGGTGAATAGATAGTCTCTTCGTCACTTTGTTTCTTCTTTAATTGTTCTTGTTGATATTCAATATTCAAAATAGCCAATTCACAAGTTTCTCTAACTTCTCTGAGGGAATCCTTGCTGTGTTCTTCAAGTGCAGGGAGAGCAAGAGGTGATCCGATAGCACCCAAAGCTTCACCAGCTTCGTGACGAACCATGCAATCTTCGGAAAGATCACTTAAAATCTTGACAAGAATAGGAATGGCATGCTCAGAGTGAATTTGACCCATCACATAACCAATTTCGTGTCTCAAGAGAGCACTCTTACTGACAAAACCACTTGAAAGAACATCAATGGCTCTTTTAATTTTATCTTCGGATTCAGTCCATTGCTTTAAATAATAAAGCATACGTGAACGTCTACTGACTGGAATGTCATCATTGGACAATAATTGTTTCAATTCGTCATCTGTGAAGGCAGCAAATTCATCGGCTGGATCGTTGAAATTGTGTTTATCGGTTGAGATTTCTTCTTGTTGGCTCATTTTTTTTGTTGACGAAGAACTTTTTCAATTAATTATTCAATTTATTTCAATTTTTCAAATGTAAATAGATAGAAAGGTTGTGTTTGTTGATATGAACAATTGATGTTACAATGGAATCAAATGATTGGACCAAGTGTTCTGTCGAAGAATTTCATAGAAAGTGTGTTCCGATGATAGTTTATCCAAATTGCACACTTGATCTATTCTTTCTCATTCCAAAATCCTATTTAAAGCACATGGTTCAATAATCTTTTTGTCATCAAGTGTACACTTTTTGTAAACAATTCAACAATCAATAGGCGGTCATCACATATGTTAATTAGTGATTGTAAAAATAATAATTGGAACAAGATGAACTCGAGTCCGATGATGAACATGAGTTTTCAAAATTTACAAACACAAAAAAAAATGATCAGCTCCAAGCCCTTGTCATTTGTGATCAATTCTTCTGCATCAGATGAAAATTCGGAAGAGAAGAATACAACAACATCAGCAACAAGTGAAAATGAAATGGAAAGAAAGAGATATGATAGACAAATGAGAGCAATTGGTAAGGAGGCCATGACACAGATTGGATCGGCAAGAATTTTGGTGATTGGATGTGGTGGTTTAGGTGTTGAAATTGTCAAGAATTTAATGTTGATGGGATTCAAGTCTATTACAGTTTTTGATAACAAGAAGATTGTATCATATTTGGATTTGAACAGTCATTTCTACTTGAATGAAGATCATGTTGGATTGAATAGACTCGATTCTGTGATTGATAGCTTGTACGAATTGAATCCATATTGTAAATTAGAAAAGTTAGAGGCCGAAACTTTGACTGAAGATATCATCAAGAAATTTAACATTGTCATCAGTAGTGATGAGTTGATTGTTTCGGATTATGTAATTAATATTTCAGAAATTTGTCACACCAATGGTATCAAGTTTATTGCAGGCTATACCATCGGCTTGTTTTCATCGAGTTTTGTTGATTTTGGAGAGGGATTTGTTGTCAAGGATGCAGATGGTGAGGCTCCTTCACATGGTATTGTATCCGGAATTGAAATTGTTCAAAAAGATGGAATCTCTGTTGCCATCATCAATACAAAGGATGAAACACAACCAGAGCCACACAACTTGTCCAATGATGACTATGTTAAATTCCACTCTATTGAAGGAATGGTCCAATTGAACAATACTGAAAAACCTTTCCAAGTCAAGGTAGTAGATGTTTACAGATTTGAACTTATAGGATTGGATGTTTCAGAGTTTGGATCATACACACAAGGAGGTTACTTTAGACAGGTTAAACAAGAGAAAGTCTTGGATTTCAAGAGTTTGAAGCAATCTCTTGTTGATATCGATGCTGGATTGTTTGATGATATTTCTGCATTCCTATTGTACAATTTTGCCAAGATGGATTATCCTATCAAATTGCACTATTATTCCCTTGCTCTCAATAGATTCATTTCACAAAAAGGCAGACTTCCTCAAAATTATAACACTGAAGAAGCTAAGGAAATAATCTCTATTGCTTCAAATATTTTGGAATCTACTGAAAGAAAGGCTCCATACTTTGTTGATGAAATTTTATTCTCCCTCTTGTCTTATACCATGTCAGGTCCATTGAATCCAATGTGTACCATGTTGGGTGGTTTGCTTGCACAAGAAGCTCAAAAGGCATGTACTGGAAAATTCTCTCCTCTCTTCCAATGGTGTTACTTGGAATCTGTTAATTCAATTCCAGATATTATTACCAATGCTATCAAGGAAAATGTTAATGCTGACATTCGACCAACCCTCTCCAAATTGAATATTGATGTCGAGCCAAAGAATAATAGATATGATGCACAAAATATGATATTTGGTGCTGATTTCCAACAACATTTGACCAATCAAAAAGTTTTCCTTGTAGGAGCTGGTGCTTTGGGATGTGAGTATTTGAAGAATTTTGCCATGATTGGTTTGGGTTCAGGACCAAGAGGTACACTCTCTGTGACTGATATGGATTCTATTGAAGTATCCAATTTGAGTAGACAATTCTTGTTCAGAGAGGAACATGTGGGAAAGATGAAGAGTGAATGTGCTGCCAAGGCTGCTCAAAAGATGAATCCATCACTCAATATTAGAGCTATGGCTGATAGAGTTGGAAAGGAAACTGAAAATGTTTTTGATTCTTCTTTCTGGGGTGAGCTTGACCTTGTTGTCAATGCTCTGGATAATTTGGAAGCAAGACTCTATGTTGACTCCAAGTGTGTCTACAATCAAAAACCATTATTGGAAAGTGGTACTCTTGGAGCTAAGGCTAATAGTGAAGTCATTTTACCATTCGTCACCAACAATTATGGTAAACATAAGGATCCACCTCAAAAGCAATTCCCTGAATGTACCATTCACAGATATCCAAACATGATTCAACACACTATTTCTTGGGCTAAAGCTTTCTTCCAATCTTCATTCACCAAATCTGTTGAAGAAGCAAAACTCTTCTTGAAATCACCGCAAGCATTCTTTGAAGAGAAGGGAAACAATATGGTTACTTTGGACTCTGTAACAATGTACTTGTGTCAAAGACCTCAAAGTTTTGAAGACTGCTTGAGCTGGAGTGTAATTAGATTTGAAGAGCTTTACAATCACTCAATCAAAAATATTTTACTCACTTACCCAGAAGCTTTCACAACAAGTTCTGGTGCCAGATTTTGGAGTGGTTCCAAGAAATGTCCAAAGCCGATCGAATTTTCTGTTGAAGACGAAACTCATTTGAAATTTGTATTTTATGGCGCTTTACTTTATGCCTCACTCTTTAATATTGAAGGTCCAGCCGATTGCAGATCTAACCATGCCAAGTTCTTCGAAGCTAACAAACAATATCTTATTGATGTGGTTTCTAGAACAGTCATTCCAAAATACATTCCAAATCCAATTAGCAGAGACGATGACGATGCTAAGGACTCTTCAAAGGAAGGATCTTCTGAAAAGCCAAAGGAGCTATCTGAAGAAGAAATTGAACGTCAACAAAGACAAATGAATGAATATACCACCAAGCTTAGAAATGATCTCACCACTGTAGCAGAGAAAATTGATAGCGACCGTGCCTTATTGGAAACAGCCTTCTTTTTGACTGATATCGACTTTGAAAAAGATGATGACATGCATATGGAATTTATCACCAGTGCTAGTAATTTAAGAGCCAGATGTTACAATATTCCTGAAATTGATGTTTATGAAACTAAGGGTATTGCTGGAAGTATCATTCCAGCCATGATTACCACCACTGCACTCATTACTGGTCTTGTTGTTCTTGAGCTCTATAAGGTTTTGGATTTGAACTTTAATGAACTCAAAGAAAAACTCAAGACTGAAGGAGATAAGGAAAAGTTTTTGGAAAGATTTAGCAATTCCTATGTAAATATTGGAATTCCATTCATTACTCAATCCGAACCAGTTCCATGCAAGAAAGATGTTGCCAATGGTTTGTACGATATTTGGGAAACTATCAATATTTCAAAGACCAAGGATAATGTTGGAACTCTGGGTGAGCTCATCGAACACATTCAATCAACAACCAAGTTGACAGTCACCAGTGTTACTTACGAAGGTGCCATACTGTACACCTGTTTTATGGCTGATGAAACTAAGGAAAAGAGAATGGCTCGTCCACTCGATCAACTTTTGAATGCCATTTTCAAATCAGAAAAGAGCAAGACAGTTTTCAACTTGGGAGTTTTGGCTATGGATCTCAACAGTACAACCAACTCTGATATTGTAACTTTACCAACAGTTGTTTACTCTGCAGAGAAGGGTGGTTTATCTGAGGAAGAAAAGAAGAAACTATTATTAGAAAAGAAAAAGCAATTGCTTAAACAAAAGCAACAAAAGTAAATTATTGTTTTGTAAGTAATAAGTAATATTTATTTGTAATAATAAATAACCAAAAAAGCAAACATTATGATAATTGTGATGGCTTTAAATAAATCAATAACTTCTTTTCTTTCCTTGCTAAGTAAAATAGATTCCATATTTGCAAACCCATGCTCCACAGTTTTTTCAACTAACGTAACCTGACTCTTCAAATTTGATATCCTCTTTTTGAGTTTTTCAATTTTGCGACAAGTTTCATGACTGTTGCTGATTGATGTTATGGTGTCCGAAGAACTTATAGTGGAAGCAGACGATCTGTCATTTCTTGGAGAAAGTGGATATGTTGGAGGGTATATTTTGGTCGGACCATACTGTTCATCACTTGAAACAACGTTGAAGTCTTTAATACTGTCGTTCAACTTTTCAGCAAGATTGAATAGTTGAGAAATAATATTAGTTGCTTTGTCTCTGTTACATTGAAAAACAACATCTATTAAATTATCACCACATCTGCGAATACCACCATCAAGTTTAAAATCTTGCAAGAGAGTGTTGTAGTTTGTCTTTGATCCGTTAATGTCTTTATTTTTACTAATTCGGGAATAAATTGTAATATTTTCCGATTTTCCAAAGTTTTTTGTCTTGTTTTCTACTAAATGAATAGCCGTTAATTTGGAAATTTTAGGCCTTCTATTTACATCACTATTGAATATTACAGCGTTGTTAAAATGTTTGCAAGTCATCATCAAGTTGTATTTGATTGACGGAGAGAAGGCAATAATTTCAGAAAGCAAATGGTAAGGAAAAAGTTGTTGTTTCATTTTTTATTTTTAGTCTAGTTTTTAGAAACAGGTTTGGATTTTTTAGACTTGGAATCAATCTGCATATCTTTGATTTGAATATCAGCGACTGTAATAAACTTGTAGCCATTACATGAGGTATCAATTTATAATTTTTGTTGCATTTCAATTGCTTCAGTAACAGTTCTTAAAGGATAGACTAAAAATGTTGAAATGTCATTAGCAATACAACGACACTGGTAAAAATTCTTGAGAAAACGTCTCCGGCCAGCGTCCGTGATTCAACAATTAAAAAAAAATGATCAAACAACAACATGATACTATCTCATCCTTTGATCACTCTATAGAGATCCAACAACAAAAAAACAACACAACTTTTACTTTTAAATATGACTAAATCAGCAAATAAATTAATAGATTTCGTTACTTATACCAATGATTGCTTTACGTCAAAAAGCAAGCCAAAGGTAGAGAAGATCTTTGACTCAATCGAGAAGAAGGTTGCCAAGAAAAGAAAGGTAAGTTTTTTATTTATTATTATTATATATGTATTATAATTGAATTGAATTAAATAATACAATTAGAGCACTACCACCAAGAAAACAAGCAAGAACACACTCATCAACATTCCAAAGAAAGCAACCAAGCCTACACCTTGTCAATTTGGTGGTGTTGATTGGAGATCTGTTATTGCCACTTATGATCAAGATATATTGGAACTCTACTATCAAAACAGAAGACTAAAAGAATTTACAATGGAGGCTGCAAACATTTTGCACACAAGATTGCAACCAAATTTCAGCAAGTTCGGAACGTGGAATTTTCTAGGATCTTGTACAAAGGAATTATTGAACAAACTGTTCTCTCATCAAGATTGTTTGACTTGGGACGCTCCTTTTACATCAAAAGAAAACGGACAAGTTATCAAGAAGACTCAAACCTTCTTCTATTTTTGTGGATCTATGCCAGATTTATTAACAGGAGAGTTTGAATGGGAATTTAAGCAACATCCAATTACGGAAGATTTCAATTTTAAACAGATCGAATCTTTTTATAATGAGCTAGTAATTATCATCAAACCAGATAATCGAGTCTTCTGTCATTACTCTCAAGTAACACAAAGCTTTTGTCCAATTCTCAAGAAATATCTTCGTGTTTGTTAAGTTTCAATAAATATGCCAATTTCAAAAATTACGTCAAGTTTCAATTTTAAATAAATCCAATTAATTTATTTCAAAACCTCCTATTCTTTGAGGTGGCATTCTTTCTGGTGCTATCATTGCTTCAGGCATTGGAACATTTCCTTCTTCATCTCTGTGTAAATTGGTTAAAGAGACCAACCAATTTTCATCATTCATTTCACCAAGTTCCATAATTAGTAATTTGGAGTGAAGGAATGAGTGATCACTTTGTTCAACTTCTTTCAGTTCAGTGTGTTTTCCTAGCCATGGGAAACCATTTACACTTGCTAAATAAATACGTCTGTGCTCTTGTTGTAACAGTTGGAGAGTTTCTAACTTATTTGCTTTTCCACCTGAAGCTGTGCTTCTTTCTAGAGCTAACCGATGGCCAGCATGGATGTTTTCACTTCCTTCATTAGCAAATTTCACTAATGGACCATAAATGAAAATCAAATCTGGAACATGCTTAATCAAAATGTGGAAGTAATATGCAAATTTTGATGTTGGATAAATCTCTCTCAATAAACGGCCAACGTACTTGCACATTAATTGTAAAGTGTCCTTCTTGTCCACATCACCAATTAGCGAATCAGGACCTTCAATAAAATCAAAAAAAATAACTCGAACCAACTCCCACAACATCACTCCTTTGTAATCCAAATAGCCATCAAATATTTTCTCAAAGTTGCGGAGGATTTCATCAACTTGATCACCATTTAAATATGGAATTTTTGGATAATGTTGATCACTCACACCTTCATCTTCATCCTCTTGTCTCTCGTTTCTGTATTTGAATTGAGATAGATGTGGTAATCTTTTCATTCTTGATTCAATTACATCCCATACATCTTTTCCGTGTTGGAGTAAAATCTGTACCACCAAACAAGAAACAATTCTCATCTTCATATGCAAGGAACAAATAATATTATGGACTAGGACATTAGGCATCATTCTGAAAAATAATGTTCTTGGATCATTATCATGTTCATAAAGATGACGTTGTGATTTCTTACATTTACAATAAGGACAAAAACATTCTTCATCATTCAAGTCAGATATTA
Organism: Naegleria gruberi; assembly: GCF_000004985.1. NCBI lineage: Eukaryota > Heterolobosea > Eutetramitea > Acrasida > Naegleriidae > Naegleria > Naegleria gruberi. The sequence goes on from NW_003163289.1 coordinate 200,146, forward strand.
ATCCAAACATCTTCAAATCATGTACCATGAATATTTTGATTGGAATGGAAGTATCATTATACATTATTTCAAAGAAACCAGTTAAAGAATTGTAACTTTCCTCTAATATTGAAGTAATGAACCTTAAAATGGCATTAGATGCTTCCATATTTTCATCATAATCTAGAATGGCACAAATAATTTGAGAGAATCTGGATTGTGCTGCCACTTGTAAATTTAAAGGAGCAACAGATCCCACCAAATAAGTCTCAGTTCCCTTATCTAATGAAAGTTTCAAGTCTACACTAGAAAGGCTATTGCTAATATTATTCTTGCTACAAATTGATTTGTGAATATTTAACATGTCACCCAATACTTTCACAAAATTACAACAAACGGCTACACCATTAACAAACACGTTATATCTAGCTTGGGTGCATTCATGAATGGCACTTCTCAATCTACACAATGTTCTAGAACAAGGAAGAATACATTTCAAACCTGTATATTCAATGAATGTTTGATATTTCTCATCACTTAGTAGAATGAAATCTTTCACATATTGAATTAGTTTCTTGCTTATATCTAATTTACTTTTGACTGTAGAAACAGCATTCTTGATTTGTAACCATAATGATTCGTTTTCTTTACCTGTGGATGGATTAATTCTCATACACCTTAACATCTTCACAAATTCTGGGATATTTCTTTGAAAGTAGAGAGCTAACATTAACAGTAAGTTTAATCCACAAGCTGTACAAATACCATACAAAATATTCATAACATTATTTACAATTTTGTTTCTATAGGTAGCATCTGTCATTTCTGTAATTTTCTTTCTATACTTTGTGGAACATGTGATACTTTCATTACCACAAGCAGAACAGCAACCTCCTACGAATTTCAAATTAATTCCTGACTGCTCAACATTATTTCTTATTACAATGGGTGTTAAATCTTGGACTAAATATTTGGAAATTAATTCCAAAACAGATTCTTTACATTTACAGGATGGACTCAATAGAAATGATAAGGCCCAAACCGGTTCAACAAATTTATTTTTTTCAATCATCATTCCTTTCCAATTGGATTTATTAGGTTTAAAATATTTTGGCTTTCTTGGAGTTGTACTATATTTCTTTAATAATTTTGTAATATTAATGTATTTTTCTTCATTTTGGGTTGTTATTTCAATATCAGTTCGATCAAAAATAGTATGGATATTTGGAATTACCTCACTTAGTGACAGAAATTCGGATTGTTGATCATTACTTGATGATTGAGTATGATCAAGGGATGACATTTTATTTTAAACTTGTTTACAATAAAATTCCAGAAATATTTGGAGTTGTAGTATGTTCTCAATCTATAATTAATTTTTTGAAGGTGGCATCTGGGGAGTTGTTGAAGCTTTATTAGGTTCATGGATATAAAAAGCTTCGCTTCTATAAAGAATGGGGCAACCAGGAGTGCACCATCAGTAGGGTATTGTCATTGTATTGACATTTACAATAATCTCCTTTTTGGCATTTACATTTAGAACATGTATAGCTTTCAAGAAATAATGATAGCCATCTTTGTACAGAATCCCAAATCCAAGGACCTATTAGAATTCCAATCTTTTCAATTGAATCAGTGTAAGAGTTATAAACATCAATTGATTTTCCATTAATTTCATTCAACTCTTCAACTAGTTTTGTAGCTAATTTGAATTGGGAAATAAGAAGCACAACAATTGTAAATAAATTAATCAGTTTTACTTCAAATTAATTTTCAGCAGAGTAAATTAAGGGCAACTTTCAGTCAAATACCAACACACTAAAAGCCGCATAGAAACTGAATGTTCACCGAATAGTCACTGAATGTTTACCATATAATAACTGAATGGTTACTGAATATTTATTGAATAGTTACCCACAACAAAGCCTTGATAAAAATCAAGTCGCCAAGATGATGTAAAGACACCATGACAATAAATCCAATCATCAAATCTTTTTCAATAAATTTCTTAATAACAATATTTCTAATTTGTAAAGGTAGCATTATTTGGATTTGAGAACTTACTTTCCACTAACTGTGATTGCAAATTGAGATTCTTGGAATATTGATATTGAAACTAAGAATTTTACCTAAACAATCTTTCTTCACCACCATGACATCATTAGCCGTAGTGTTAACATGAAATTCCTATGTTTGAGTATTAATTATGAATGATTTGTTTCAATGATACTTACATAATTCTTATCAATAAGTTGGAGTAATGATGAATTTTCTTCTTTAGAGATACGAATAGACACTTCCCTTGAAATATTAATTGATTCTGCGAGGTAGTTTCAACTTGATATGTGCCATGAATAAATTTCTTGAATATCTTATTATAGGATTCATATGGAAAACATAGGAGACCATGTCTCTCAATTTCGGTTAAATGAATAAGATGATGAACATTTAAGGACAAATATTCTGGAGGGTTCAATTCATCGTACTCCAATACTGATATATATTTGCTTTTTCCAAATCCTCTTTGGAAATACAATCAGAAAATAATATTCTCAATGCTTCAGAAAGGTACTAAAACCTCATGGCATTTCCACAACTAATAATCATCCAATGATGAAATTACAGCTCCATAAATTAACAATAGTGAACTATGTGACTTATTGTTAACCTTGGGATTCTATGGAGATTACAATGAATGTAATACAGAGCTAAAGAAACACTTAGAAAGCAATCTCGAGTTCAATGAAGAGGAGAAACAAGATTTATCAGAAGCACTTTGCTATTTATTCAAAGATTGTTGTCCGACTTATGAAGGTTTGGAGCTAATCATTCAAGTAATGAAAAAGTTCAATATTACCTATGAATTGAGTAAGAAATATCCAACAAAATCTGTTAATCCATATTCAGAAAGTGGAAGTAGAGGAAGACACAATAAATTCTTCAAATAAAAGGCAATCACTTAAGGTTATAGAGCTAATATCTTAGAAATAAATATCATAATTGTGTTTTGGAATTTTTGAGAATAAGCTAATAGGATGTTGAATCAGAAGGGCATTAGTATTCTTATCTTGATAAACTACTGATACAACATTTCCAAATCCAAACATTTCCCTTCTTGTTCTTGCTAATAAAACTCTTCCAAATTGAGGATCCCTTTCAAATGTTGTAAGGAAACCATTTTGAGACATTAAGCTGTCATGCCCCGTTTGAAACCTGTGGGATATCTTAATTCCAATTCTTAGTTTGTTTCCAGAGCCCTGTATTCTTTCAATTTTCCCAAATAGTTTGGATTTGCAAAAAATCCAACATGTTTGATTAATATATATATCCTTATTGATGTTATCTGAGTTGAAATGAGTATAATCAATCCAAAACGAATCTACCTTAATCATTTTAATCTTTTCCGAATAGTAATTTCCACTTAAAAAGTGTTTATACTTATGAGAATAAGAGCGTGGAATCAATTCTTTCATAAAAGGAGCAAAGAATATATTACCAGGAAGAAATACTTTAGGTTTTTCATAACTAAAAGTTGCCAAGTAATCGGCACCCTCTACTTTAAACTTTCGTTCTCCATTATTCGTATTAAAATAAATTTCCTCTCCTTGATGAACTATTCCACTTAATACTTTAAAATGACAAGTGGCATACAATCTACAAGAATAAACAGTTTGTAACATTTGTATTCTGACAGGTTGAGCAGCCAATCGATCAAAATCTATTTTAATAGGCAACGAGTGAATCCAATCCTTAACTTTGTCAATTGAATTCCAATTTAAAAATTCACAAGTCAATTCAACCACTGATTCTTTTCTAATTACTTTTCTAATCCAATCATAAACTTGATCATTACTTTTAACATTCCGATTATTATCCACCAACAATAAAATCCTATCAATTAAAGAATAATTCACCATTCGAATACAATCTCTCAATCGTTGATACATAATTTCATCATCAGTACTTTCAACAATGATAATTGCATAATCCGAAACCATCAATGCCTTGTTCATATTTGTGATGGTGCACTGTCTAGCGCCTATCCCCACCAATTGAATAATTAATTTCCTATCAACATCATCATCATTCATTGAATTCGGATCATTCATTACATTGTAATTGATGGTTCTTCTCCATGTAAAATTATATAGTTTGAAATATCGGTAAAATCGCTCGGAATGATCCGAGTGATCTCCTATCAGTGCAATCGTGATATTTTCTCTAAAGTAATGTTGAGACATTTTTTTCTAATATTCTCTTTACAATTTTGTTACAACAAAGAAATTGGATCAATTACAAAGAGTATTATTGAATGACAAAATTTGATCTACAGTTCTTTTTCTAAAGTGCCATAGTACTGCTTCTCTATTCTCTCCAATTTTCAATTTTTCATTCACCAACTTCATCTTTTTCAAAAAGTTCTATTTTTACAACAAGAATTCACCTTTGCTATTTAAACAAAAAACAAGCAACGGCCTTTGATTTCATAATTATAAAAAAATAGAACAACAACAATAACGAGAAAATGAACGGTGCCTTTACCTACTCACCAGTGGATTTGTCTTCCATTGATAGAATTCAGTTTGGCATTTTGAATCCACATGTGGTTGAGAAAATGTCTGCATGTGAAATAATTCATGCCGAAACTGAGGAGAAAGGTCTTCCAAAGGAAGGTGGTTTGATGGATCTTCGTATGGGAACTGTAAATAGTGCACTCTCCTGTATGACATGTGGCTGTGGAGTGAGTGAATGTCCAGGACACTTTGGACATGTCAATATTCATCCAACATTTAATATATTATTCCTAAAGACAATTGTCAAGATATTGAAATGTACATGTGTCCATTGCAGTAGATTGCTCTTCAATAGAAACACTCCAGAATTCAAGAGAATCCAACAAATCGCCAACAAACGAAAAAGATTTAACGAATTGATGAAACTGAAACCAATGGACAAGTGCATGATTGATGATTATACAGGTTGTGGTGGTATTCAACCTAAAATATCGAAGAATCAACTGTCCATCACTCAAATATTTCCAAATTCCAATGAAATCAAGCAAGAAATCAAAGCTGAAAGTGTCTTGCAGATTTTCAAGAGAATTTCAACACAAGATTTGGAATTACTTGGTTTTGATTCAATTAATTCGAATCCAGAATGGATGATATTAACTTGTCTTCCAGTGCCACCTCCACATGTTCGTCCTTCTGTGATGCATGGCTTGAATGATAAGGCAGAAGATGATTTGACTCATAAACTTGCTGACATTATCAAGTCAAATGCCACAATTCAGAAATTGAGCAAATCTGGATCTCCACAACATTATCTTGATGACATGATCAAGATTTTGCAATATCATTGTGCTACTTATATGAATAATGAAATTTCTGGAGTGCCAATGTCAACTACCAAGAATGGAAGAATGTTAAAAAGTTTGAGACAAAGATTGAAGGGCAAGGAAGGACGTGTCAGAGGTAATTTGATGGGTAAACGTGTAGATTTCTCAGCAAGAACTGTGATTACTCCAGATCCAACCATTGAAATAGATCAGGTTGGTGTTCCAAGAACAATTGCAAGAAATATGACAGTTCCAGAAAAAGTGACACCTTTCAACTTTGAGAGAATGAATGAATTGGTCATGAATGGTCCAGAAACCTATCCAGGTGCTAAATACGTCCTTCGTGATGATGGTACTCGAATTGATTTGAAATTTCTTTCAGATAGATCAACAGATCAAGTTCAATTACAATACGGTTACACAATTGAACGTCATTTACAAGATGGTGATGTCGTTCTCTTCAATAGACAACCTTCCCTTCACAAAATGTCCATGATGGGTCACAGAGTTAAGGTTATGCCTTACAGCACTTTCAGATTAAATCTCTCCGTAGTAACTCCGTACAATGCCGATTTTGACGGAGATGAAATGAATTTGCATTTGCCTCAATCTTTGCAAACCAAAACTGAATTGTTAGAGCTCATGATGGTTCCAAAGAATATCATCACTCCTCAAAGTCATCGTCCTCTCATTGCACTAGTTCAGGATACATTACTGGCAGGTTCAAAATGTACAAGAAGAGATGTCTATATTGAGAAGGATGTCATGATGAATTGTCTAATGTATTTGCAAGATTTTAATGGTCAATTGCCAGTTCCAGCAATTTTAAAGCCAAAACCATTGTGGACTGGAAAACAATTATTTTCACTTCTATTACCCTCAATTGACTATTATGGAATTTCTTCCACACACGATGATGAAGTTGGAGATTTGAAACATTTGGATGATCATTTACCTGAATTCGATACTGGAATAATCATTTCTAATGGAGAACTCTTAACAGGTATTTTAGATAAGAAATCTTTAGGGTCATCCCATGGCTCCTTAATTCACATCATTGTTAATGATAAGGGAACTCAGGAAGGAAAGAAATTCCTTGGACAATGTCAACATGTACTGAACTATTGGTTGCTTCAACACGGATTCAGTGTTGGTATTGGAGATACAATTGCAGATGGGGAAACTGTTAAGAAAATTGAAGAAATCATTAATAATGCTGAGAGAGAAGTTAAGAAAATTGTCAAACAAGCTCATAATGGATTGGTGACAGCTGAACCTGGAAGAACAGTTGAGCAATCATTTGAAAGATCAATCAATTCAACATTAAATGCCGCCAGAGAGGATGCTGGTATGCATGTCAAAAAGTCACTCAAAGATTCGAATAGCATCAAATCAATGGTTACTTCAGGAAGTAAGGGTTCCTACCTTAACATTTCACAAATCATTGCCTGTGTCGGTCAACAAAACGTTGAAGGTAAGAGAGTACCTTTCGGATTCAAGAACAGAACACTCCCTCACTTTAGTACAGATGATCATGGACCTGAGAGTCGTGGTTTTGTTGCCAACAGTTACCTCAGAGGACTTACACCTCAGGAATTCTTCTTCCACACAATGGGAGGTCGTGAAGGGTTGATTGATACAGCTGTCAAGACAGCTGAGACTGGTTATATTCAGAGAAGATTGGTGAAGGCCATGGAAGATGTTAAGGTCAACTATGACGGAACTGTGAGAGATGCTTCTGGAAATATTATCCAGTTCTTGTATGGTGAAGATGGAATGGATCCAATCAAGTTGGAAAGCCAATCGTTTGAAATGTTAAGTTTGAGTGATGAGATATTTGAAGAAAAGTACAAATGGTCAACCAAGTTGGAAGACCACAACATTCCAGAAAGTGATTTGAATGAAATTTCCTTAGATTTTGCCAATTATTTGATGAAACTGAATGATGAATATAAAAAATTGCAAGAATATCGTCACTTGGTAAGAGATGAAATATTACAATCAGTAGATTCAAAGATTGTCTTTCCAGTCAACTTGTCCAGATTGATCAAGAGAGTTCAAAGAGAATATGGTAGAAAGCACTCTACTTTCAACAACTCCTCAGATTTGAATCCACTCTACGTTATCAAGAAGGTCAACTCTACATGTGAAGAGCTACTCATCATTAAGGGAAAAGATAAATTATCAGAAGAAGCTCAAAGAAATGCAATTTTGCTTTTTTCAATTTTCTTGAAATTTTCATTGGCATCCAAGGTTGTTATGAATGAATTGAATTTGACTCGAGAATCTCTTGAATATTTATTGGGAGAGGTCAAGTACACATTCTTGAATGGTTTGGTTCAACCTGGTGAAATGGTTGGTTGCATTGCAGCTCAGTCAATTGGTGAACCTGCTACTCAAATGACTTTGAATACCTTTCACAATGCTGGTGTTTCGTCTAAGAATGTTACTTTGGGTGTTCCTCGATTGAAAGAACTCCTCGATGTTTCAAGAAATATCAAAACTCCTGGGTTGACCATTTATCTCAAAAATGATAATGATTGTGAAATTGCCAAAATGGTTAAGGAAGAATTGGAATATTCTAATTTAGGTTCCATTACTAGATCTACTCAGATTATCTACGATCCAGATATTTTCAATTCAGTTATTGAAAGTGATCAATTTTTCATTAGAGAAATGCTGGAAGAAAAAACCATTGATCCTAATACGTTTAGTCCATGGTCATTGAGATTCGTATTAGATAGAGAAATGATGAGTGAACATTTGAACATGTCTCAGATTGCAAATATTATCAAACAAGAATTTCAAAATGACATTTCATGTTTCTATTCGGATGATAATTCAGAGGAGTTAATCTTGATAATTCGTATTCGAAACAGTGAGAAATCCAAATCTGAAACTGAGGACGATGAAGAGGATTCTTCCATGATTGTTGAATTCCTTAAAAGACTCGAGTCCAACATGCTTAGTCAACTCTCCCTTAAAGGTCACAACAATCTCAAGAAGGTTTTCTACAGAAAAGATGAAAATATTAAATTCTTTTCCAATAAGGGAGTTGAAAAGAAGACAAGATGGTCATTAGAAACAGAAGGTTGTGATTTACTTTCAGTCATGTCTCATCCACAAGTTGATTTTAGAAATACCTTGTCAAATGATGTTATTGAAGTTGAGAAAGTGTTGGGAATTGAAGCTTGTAGAAATTTATTAATGAAAGAATTGAGAAAGGTTATTGAGTTTGATGGTTCCTATGTCAATTATAGACATTTGGCTATTTTATGTGATGTAATGACTCAAGGAGGTGTTATTACAGCTGTCACTCGTCACGGTTTGGCCAGAAGTGATAATGGACCACTTATGAGATGTTCATTCGAGCAAACAGTTGAAGTACTTGTGGAAGCAGCTCAATTTTCAGATGTTGATACCTTGAAAGGAGTTTCAGCCAATGTTATGGTTGGTAAATTGGCTCCGATTGGAACAGGAACTTTTGATCTAGTCCTAGATGAGCAATTATTGAAGGAAACCATTCAACCAACCTTTATGAAGGCTTCTCATTTGACAAATATTTCAATAAGCTCTCCTCATGCTGTCATGACTCCTTATCACTCAACTTTCTCTACACCTTCCTGTTCAACACCATTCTCTTCATCACCATCTAGTCCTTGGACTCCACAATATTCTCCATACACTTCTGCATTTTCACCAATTACATCCATTGCAAGTTCTCCAACAAGTCATAATGCAAGCTATTCACCAAGTGCAAATCATAATTATTCACCAAGCAGCCCAGCCAATTATAGCCCAAGCTCACCATTAGGATCTTATTCACCAAGTAGTCCAAATTATAGAGACTATAGTCCAACATCTCCATTAATTAATGGTCCAATGTCACCAATCTATAGTCCTTCTTCACCTGCCTACACTCCAATGAATAGTCCTGGAAGATATAGCCCTAGCTCTCCTGCATTCTCACCTCTGAGTCCAAATGTTTATTCACCATCCAGTCCTGGAAGATACAGCCCTAGCTCTCCATCAAGTCCTAATATTTATTCACCAACTAGTCCAATCTATAGTCCAACATCTCCATACTCTCCGTCAAGTCCAAGTTTTAGCCCAACTTCACCAATAGATTGGAAACAATAGAATAAAATAAACACATTGATGTGAATTATGTTGTATTAAGGGTTCAAAATCATGTTCATGTGAAATTATGAGAAATGTGCATATAGAGAAGCTAAATCTTAGTAAATAGGAATTGGTCCTACTTTTTGAGAGGCTTACAGTAACGTCAATATTACTACGCCGTAAAGTTAGAGTTCTCCAATTTCTATAACACCAAATAAATTCTCGCTATCAAAACGGCAATTGGAAAGCTTACGGCGAGCACAATTTTTTATTAAGGATGATTGTTGCTTTATTCGTTCGTTGAGCGAATTGGGATTTTCGCAAGAACACTTCTGCCTTAAAAACAAATACAAAAAAAATCTGTAACACCATGATGGAACATCTAGCAAGAATGAATTGTTTGGAAAAGAAGCCTTGTAGTGAGGTAGAAGATCCTGTCCAAGACTTGTATTATAAAAGTGAAAAGCCGAATCGATCATTATCGCTGGGGTGGTGTGTTGGTGTCTTTATGGTACTGATTTTGACAATATTCATCGATGATACTTTTTCAAGTCAGCCTTTTCAATATGAAGTATCACAAATTCTCTTATTGAATATCCTCTATTTCATGCTGTCTACTACATCATTGGTATTCTCATTGATTTTGGTGAGCAATCCTCAATTTTGTTTATCTCTTACTGATGATAAGGAAGGAATACTCAGAGAAAATTTGAGTCCTATGCTGAATTGTATCATGTATGCCTTGTTGATGGTATTTACCATCTTATGGGTTGTGAGTGTCAAGGCTTTATTTCATTCCGTCCTTGTATCATTATCTTATTCATTGTAGAGTCATCTATTCGAGAATGAAGTTTTTACAATACTATAGCTGCGAGTTGTACCATATCCTATTCTTTTGTTAATTATATTAAATTCTTAATCATAATTACTATTTAATTTAAATTTAATATCATCAACTATTTTCAGAAATTTTAAAAAATGTTCAAATTAATTCCGTCATCTTCATCATTATCCATGTTGATGAAATCCAATCAATTACGGAGTCGATTTGCCATCACTCATTCTATTAACAAGCACAAATTATTCGGAATAAACAATAGATACTTTTCAATTCTTTCATCAAAACAATTTCAACAACAACAAATAATTTCTCCCACTAACAATGAACAAGAAAAAGCACTTTTGGAACAAGAAGAATGTAATAGAGTATTTAAATTATTGGATAATTATCCAAAGGAGACGGGTATCATTTTACATGAAATTAAAAAACAATTAACAAGATTGGAATTAGGAAAAGGAAAGAGAGAAGCAGGCCAATTGATTGGTCTATTGAAGATTACACTTCCTTGGCTGAAGAATTTTCTCACCACTTCAATACAAATGAAGGATATGACATTCCTGCTGAAATATTTCAATAAGGATGTGTTTATTGGAGATAGAGCCAATCCAGAAATTGTTTCGAGGCAGGTTTCACTCATGAGTCCTATTGAGCAGCCAGTTTTTAATGAAATGACAATTAAGGAACCTGAAAGGAAGAGAATTATTTTCACTGATATTCAATCATGTGGACCATGGATTGATTTGCTGGTGAGTCATAACAAGACGATTTGCTTTGATTGTGAGTGGAATTTTCATTCGAGGTCAACTGATGGACCTAAAGTGATTCAACTATCGAATGGATGGCTCACTCTAATCATTTACGTGGATTCAATACAAGTATCAAGTGGGAAAATTCATGATCTCTTCTGGGATAAGAAAATTACAAAGTTTGGATATGACATTAGTCCAGATGTGAAACGTTTATCAAATTGGTTCAACTACAAGAAATTGAATCCCCTCCCAGAAATGAGCAACCTTTCGAGTATTGGAATTCTAGATGCTGATCCTCTCAAATTTGGTCTCACTAATTTACTAAAATTTGGAGTTGTTAAGGGAAGAGAAATTGTACCACTTGTTGGAAAACAAAAAAACAATTACAATTTTCACATTTGGAATTTGGATCAATTAGATCCATACACTGGCAATGGAATGCACCACTTGGAATACGCAGCCAGTGACGTCATTGCAGGATTCTACTACTTCTCCAATGCTGACATTCACTCCAAAGATAATCAAGATTTAAATTATTGGATCAATATTCTTAACCAGAATGGATTCCCAAATACTGAACCACGAGCTACCAACGAAGAATTGAAAAGAGTTGTCAATATTGCCACCAATCAACGATTGAATTATACAGATACTTCTTTCGGTATTCCACTCTTTTTCTCTATTGATGATCATCAGAAGAATAAATCATTGAGGTATAGATGATCACTTAACAAAGAGAGAAATTCCAACGTCTGAACTCAATCCTTTCCATTCTTAATCACTCAGGTAAACCATTAGAAACTAATCCTTCCATTATTCGCCAAACATTGCAGGTATCACTGTGGATGAAAATCGTCTCATTTCACATCGAGAGAAGAAACAAGTGGAAAAAATAGCAAGACGAAACTCTGTGGTGTGACAATCTAATTTCGTCATGATGCAAGTTGTACAACAACAAGAATCGAATAATAATAACACAGCTTCTCAACATGAACCGATGATGGTAGTAGCATCTTCTTCATCTACAACTTCACAACAATTAAACACCACAACAACAGCTCCAAAGAATGAAGGACAATCAACGGAAGGCATTCTGTTAAATTTTGATTCGAATAACAATAATAACGAAACGATTGGTGAAGCATCAGAAGGCAATCATCAACATGAGAGAGTTATTTCTGATGTGGTTACTAACATCATTGACAAGATGATTAAAGATCATAACAATGATGATAAGTCATCAGTTGAAGGTGGTGTTGTTGAAGAAAATTATAATCAACAAGAAGAATCTTCATCAACAATTGACGATGGACACAATGTGAAAAGTGTAACCTTTAATGATCAGGAAATATCTGATAAGAAAGCAGACGAAACAAAGGATGTGTCCTCTTCATATCCAACACCACCAAACATGACACCAAATGATCATTCCATTCACTTGTCCACTCTTGACTGGGTCTCCAAACAAACCATGACAGGATCTTTTGGTGCAAGAGCTAAACACACAACAGTTTCGTTTACAAATTCTAAACAAGAACCTTGTATTTTAATTTTTGGAGGACAATCAAATATGGAAAGCTCAAAATCATCTTTATCTACAAATAGTATTGCTGAAAACTTGAATGGTATTGAAAATTCACTCTTCCTTCTCAAGAAATCTGCAGAACATGGTGATTGGCATTGTTTCTGTCCAGCTGTGAAGAATATTGCTCAATCTCCACCTAAACTTCGTTATCATTCGGCTGTTTATTTTGAAGGAAGAATGTATGTATTTGGAGGAAAGAATAATTTGAGATATTTTGATCAATTATATGTAAGTTTTTCAGATTGATTTAAATATTGAACTGTTTTTCATAAATTTCACAATTTTTCTAAATTTGATTGAAAAATTAGTCACTGAATTGTGAAACTTGGGAATGGAGTCATATTGTTTCACTCCAAAAATTCAGTACCAAACTCATCAAGGATTTCAAGAAACAATCATCAAGTAATTCACCATCAAATTCTCCACCCATTGGAAGAACTGTCAGAGAACAAATTAGCTTTGAGTCACTGATCAAGTTTCCATGTAAGAGAAGTAATCACACTGCAGTAGTTTTACCAAAATATAAGAAAATGCTTATTCATGGAGGTAAATGTGGTGGTGAGGTTTTGGGAGATTTGTGGAGTTTTGATTTGGAAAGTTATGAATGGGATCATATTCAAATTGATATTAACAAGACATTGGTACCAAGTGAACGTCACTCTCACGCAGCAACTACACTCTACGAAAATCCAAATGTAATGCTATTCTATGGTGGTACTAATGGTAGTCATCAATTGAATGATTTGTGGATGTTTGATATTTCATCTCGAGTTTTCACACCCATCACTCTGTGGAATAGTGTGTTAAATAATCCAGGACTCTCATTCAAAATGAGTGATAGTGGTGCTTCACATGCTGTTCAAGTTGCCACCAATTCTGTTTTTGGAAAGAAGCCATCAAGCTCTGACACCAAGAATATGGTAATTCCTCAACCAAGAACTGGACACACTTTCATTTCTCTTGGTAATGGCTACCTTATGGTGCATGGTGGCTATTCTAACAGAAGATTCTGTAAAGATTTTGTAATTATAGACTTGCAAAAGATGGAATACATTGATTGCTCTGATTTGCCAAGAAAAGAGTTGCCATGCTCTAGAAAATCTCACACCATGACAAGTATCTCTGATGAATATATTGCTCTGATTGGCGGTGTCTCTAGAAAACGAGGCAAGCTTGGTGATTTTGAATTGATTGATAAGAAGTCACTTCTCCACACATTGATGAATGATGAGCAGTGTGATGTGGAGGATTTCAAGTCTGTTCTAAAAAAGAAATTTAATCTCGATTTGGATGATTCTACGAGATCTGCCTCCTCACACATTCAATCGTTGGATAATGTCAAGGATTTGTTAGATGCTGGATCCATCTTACTTTCTATTAGGGAGTATTCTTTGGCTAGAGAATGTTTCTCCAAAGCTTGCTCAATCAGTCCAAAGAATGTAGAAGCCAGAGAGAAGAGAGCTGTCTGTAGCTACATGATTGGTGAACATTTGGAATGTATTGAAGATTTTAGTAGTATTGAGAAATGCACCGATCAAACGTACGATCTCATCAAGGCCCATTGCTACCTTAGAATGGGACAATATCGAACTGCATCAACCATTCTTCAAACCATCAAGCAACAAGTCAACCAAGATGAACAATCTGTTCTCCTCGATGTTATGAGACAAATTATGGAACATTACGAGTCTAGCACTGAAAACAAGAACAAGACATCTGGTGCCAGAGAAAGTAGAGCTTCTCAAGCTTACTATGCTTCACACATTGATGATTATATTTTCGAGCCAAATTTTGCACGTTATGTTGACTTGGAAGCAGAGAATAAGACAAATGACGAGTTGAATACTTCAATTGCCGAACCGTTCTCATTACTCTTTATAGGTGAAGATAAGAGTGGATTGACATCATATTTACAACAAATAAGAACCATGTTCAGACAGAGTGTCAGTTTACAGGAAGCCAAAACCTACAAGCAACATATTCAAGCATTCACTGCCTGGTTGTTCCATCAATTTATTAGTTTGAAACAATTGTTGCAAGCTTTAGATAAGGAAGAACCACTTATTGTACTTTCACCTGATTTGTCAAAGAATTGCGAAGCCCTTTTTGATATTTTGGATAATTCTGATAAGCATGCCTGCACATTCCTCATTCCACAAGTGAGAGATTCCATTGTTGCCTTGTCCACCAATAAGGAATTTGTCAAGATCTTTACAAATTTATCCTCAATCTATGGAAAGCTTTCTAACAAGTATTATTTCACGTCACTTCCACACGACATTCACAAATTGTTCTTTACTGCCAACATTGCATAGTAAGTGCTTTTATTTTCTCATTGTTTTTAACATATATTATTATTGTAGCTTTTTGAATGAAGCTCCAAGAATTCTCCAAGAAAATTACTTACCAACAGAGTTTGATATTGTTGCCTATCCAGAAAAGACTCATTTCCATCCATTGAACATAATTGAAAATGAATTGGCCAGCAGGGAAATGACAGAAGAAGTTAGAAGATCCTCTATCAAGACCACATCTTCACAAAGCATTAGTGATGACATGTTCACCGAAGACCTTTCACAATACAGAAATAATTACGAAAGTTTGAATATGAGTACTGAAAAGGCGCCTCTCGAATTCATGTTCAGAAGAACACCGTATACCATCTTCTCAACAAGAACCAGTGTAGATGAGAAGAAGGTCACCTCTGCAATTAAAGAGCTCTCTATCGATGCCATTGTCATTACTGTTTCCCTGGAAGATATTGATCAACAAAATAATTCAGTGGTCGGATCAAGTTCAATACCAACTCTAAACTTTTTAAAGAAACAAGTAATTGTCAATGGAAAATCAAGTGCATCCATTGTAAACATTTTCAAAATTTTGGAAAAATTATTGATGGCAGAAGAGTTTGCAGACACTCAAATTTGCTTTATTTTCACACATCTCGATATATTTGTAAGTAGATTTAACATTCCTCAATCAAATATTAACAATTTCCATCTGAAACCCTTTTTAACAGAATCAAAAACTTTCTCAAGATCCATCCCTACTCACCAAGGTTTTCCCTAAATATTCCCCAAGCCCTAAAAAACCACCAATCAAATATTTGGAAGAAACATTTGAACTTTTCAATAGCAAACATAAGAGAAGAAGAAGATTCCACTATTCGTTTGTTAATACATTTGATAAGGAAGATGTTAGAAAGTCCTTTAAGAATATTCACGAGGTGGTATACAGTGTTGAACTCAAGAGAAAATTGGACATGTACAAGATGTTGTAAATCTACTAGAATATTGTTTGGAATCTTGATTATGATGAAATGAAAATTGTATTTTTTGAATTGTAAATATATGAATTGCGTTTATTCTTCTTCAAACTTATTGTCCTGTAACAAACATCCTAAATTGGAATTTTTCTCAACATAAAAATGGACAGTTGACTTTGGTCAAACGTCTTGTGAACTTGAGACTGAAGAATAACAAATACAATTTATTCCAATGATTCGAATATTAACCCAAACAACTTGAACATTTCCAACTTTCGAATTACAACTAATAACAACTCAAGTTTAGTTATTGTTTCATCTATTAAAACACGAATCACACCCAACAGTTCTGTCAAAATGAAACCCCACATGTGGGCGTCCTCAAACAAAAACGTACAATTTACTGATTTGCTAAAAGTGACATGTCAAATGTATAGCAAATTAATGCACCTTCTAGAAGAAATAAAAACCTTCAAAAAAACGAACAAGCATCCTTCATCATTACATTCTAGAGTGCTGTTCTCAGTGGTTCACTTTCTCACATTTGATCATCAATAGGTTCTATTCGAAACTTGAGAATTTGCGAATTGGATAGAAATAATCTTCAGTGAAATCTTCATCAATATTTATTCAAAGGTCCAAAAACAAGACTGACAAGCCCACAAACATTCATTTCTGAAAAAAGAATCTTAATTTGTGAGTCTTTCGAATAGTGAGAGACCTTCATTAAATTCAATGGTTGCAACAACAGCAAGTACCACAACAACAACGAATACTACTGGTAGACACCTTCTCACATCATCCTCTTCATCTTCCACTGATCACAATGAAATGATTAATAATTCTAATAATTATTCGAATCCTACCCACAACAAGTACTCTCCTAAACCTTTCATTGTCTCCAAGGAACGATTTAGAAGTGTGAGTTCGGCAACAATCAGTCCTCATCTCCCTCCAACATCTTTACTTTCCAATAATTCTTCATCTTCATCAAGCCAACTTTCGAATACGACTACTCAACAAGACCCAAATCACCAGCACACCTCAACAACAACACCAACAATCCGAGATTTAAACCTTCCCACAGTTCGTAAATCGAGAAGGAAAAAACCCATCCACTCACAAGATGGTGAAAATCCACTCTCCGAAGAAGAATATCGAAGACTCATGATGTTGAAGAGGAAATCGAGGTTTATCTACTCTTCTTCAATGACTGTAAATTCCCGCCAAAAAGAAAATTACGATAATGAAGATGATGATGAAGGAAGCTTTTATGATGAAGAGGAGGTGAATTCTTCTTCTGGGGTGATGATGAAAAATGTTATGGGAGATAATGATTTTTCAAAGCTATTTGATAATTTGGAGGGACAAGATTTGGAGACGCAATTTAATAACTTTCTGAATGCCTTGCAAGGTAGAACAACAAATAGTAATTTAAGTCTTCTTCCTCCGATCCCGCTATTAGTAATAATAATAATTTAAATACTGATAATGTTCCTCATTATCCACATAATGATAATATTAATGGTAATATTAATGATAACAATGAAATATCAACAATGAAGAATAATCATCATCCTCATCAACATAATAACAACTCATGCAGACACTCAGACATTCCTCGTGTATTGATGGAACATTTCCAAAAGGAGGAATTTGAGTGGAAGCAACAGGTAAGGCAACTCAATGCCTCCCGAGAAGCTACAACGCTACACCACCTTCCAGACAAGTACTGCCAGATGTCTACTTTCACCCTCAATAATAACGGCTCGTCTACTGAATCGGATCTTTTCGAATCACATCATGATGGTCTCAACAACAAGAAACTAAAAAACAATAATAACACTACTTCTGTATCTTCAACATTGGAAGAGCAGAGAAGAGGTCAACAACAACAATATTCGAGTAATCATTACAATTTCAACAATAACACCTACGCTAATACTTTTGCATCATCTTCCTTTAGCGGTGCAGAAAGCAATCATTTACTGATCGGTAATAATAACGAGAATACTTTTAACTATTCGAAACCTTTCTACACAACACATTCCATGATGAATGAAAGCGAGTATCTGCAGGCAACTTCCTCTGCAACTGACTATTCCTATCCAATGTTTCACACTGATGATGAATCCTCTCTCATGTTCGATGACGATAATCATCAAGCAACAACAGACTCATCACCTTTTGAAAAACTCATACTCGACGATGATGAATTACTTGACTATGGTGATTGTGATACATATGGAGATCTTGATGAATTTAATAATAACGATAAGACTCCAACAATGGAAGATTACATGGACGAATCATCCTTCTTTATTGAACAAACACCTCCTCCACAGAGACCAATTTACCTCTCCTTACAGCCAGTATCACCACTCATGTCTGCAACAAGCTCTGAATTGACCAAGCCAAGAAAATCCTCTACAAGTGGTGGAATTAATTCACCTTCATCATCAAGAACGACAAATAATTTGAACAACAATACACTTCTGGTGGCATCAGATGAATTGGATGTTTTTACTGGGGATTCACCATCTCTGAACACAGCAACCATTTCGAATGAGAATACTTGTGTTACAGGTAGTCCAATAGATACATCGAGAAAATCCAAGGTGAGACACGGATCCGTGCCTTCAGAGGAATTCAACAAGTTTCTTCAAATTTCATCTCCACAACAACAACAACTTTTTCAGGGGGCTTGTTCTCCTGCCAGAGCTTTATCACCAACCACTTCTTCTATTGCTTGTTCTCCTGGCAAGGTATCTTCTCATCATTCTAGGAAAATGTCTAATCATGGAATTGGTCATATGAGGAGTAATTCTGGAATTAAAAAACAACCACGAGCCAACAGTTATACAGTTTCATCAATTCTAGGAGATCCACAACTCAAGCCATTATTTTTCGACTTTCTAAATGAACATCACAATTCGGAGCTAGTTCTCTTCTTACAGGAAGAAGAAGAATTCAGATCAGAGTGCCAGAACTGCATTGCTTCAAATATTGGAAAGTTAATGATAGAGTATGAAATCAAAATGGAAAGGATTAAACAAATTTTCGAGACATATATTAAACCAGGATCAAATAGCGAGCTTAATTTATCAAACGAAACCAGACTCAAAGTCGAGAATAGAGTCAGTGCTTTATTGATTCCACCAGTGATATCGAGACATAAGGGTGTTGGCGATTTACATCTTTCGAGGTGGATTTCTCCAGATACTTTCGAGGCAGCCACAACAGAGGTCAAGATTAGCTTGAAAAATCACATTCTTCCACTTTTCCTTGAGAGTTCACGATTTGAAAATTATCTTGTGCAGAAACACATTCAAGATAATACAGTTTCTAATTTGAGAGGAAAGAAAATCCAAAGAATGCTGGGTTATTACATACCAGAGAGTGCTAAGGATTATTCATTCTATGTTAATGGAACAACTGTTGGACTTGGCAAGCAACAGCAGCAACAACAACAAATGCAACAACCACAGCATTCACAACATCATCACTATTCTACTATCAATGACCCAACAGCCAAGAAGAGTAGACCTAAGAAATCGTTGGCTGCCCTCTTTGGAAATAACCATGCGCCATCCCAAAATCATAATAATCCAACAATGGAGCAACCAGTACTTAATGACACATCTCCAAAGAGTCCATTCAAGAATGAACAACACAAGAATCAATCATTGAGCAAATTCAAAAATTGGATTTTAGGAAAGAGACATCCTGCAGAAAGCCCAAATCCATCTTCTTCATGGTCAACTCTCTCCAAAAAGTCTCAACTCACTGTTAATAATGCTTCTAACTCTTCCCCACAACTTGTTGGAACCTCTAGTCATATTAAGATTTCACCTCGAGAAATGGAATCAGATCCAAATAAGAAGGTTGCCAATGCATTCTTACCTCTAACAATGTCATCTGGTCAATCCAACAACACAAATACTCCAGAAATCAACTCGCTCATCAATGATGGTATTATTTTCATCAAGGTTCATACAAAAAAGAGAGGAAACTGCAAAATTCTTGAAATTAATATCGACAAAATGTCCCTGTTATCAGACCAAGACAAGAAACTTGCCAATCAACTCAAAAATGTCTTACTAACCCACATTGATGCAGATATTAATCCTTTCGACAAGTATCCTCACCTGAGAGAATTTCTTCAAACAAAAATCTCTGTTCAATCCCAAAAGAATTGGGAAGAAATCAATGAAGATTGCATCATCAAGGTCAAAAGTCCAGCAACTAGTAACTTTTTCAAACTATAAATTTTTTATCAATTTATAATATGAATGCCATCCAAATGATAATTATTAACTTCAAGCACATTGTGTCTCGGAAAGTGTTTTATACAAAACAAACTTTCTTGCAAATTGTACAAAATGTTGTGTTTTTTTGAGTGTTGGGAATTCTCAACTTATTGTGCCTTTGAACCTTTAAAAGCCTTCAAATAATTCAATTTCAACTAGAAAAAAATAACAAAACACACAAAGCACATCAGCAAATATATTTTCGTCTGTTGAAAAAAGGCTTCGGAAAGGCTTTAGCAATCACAAAACAATAATCACACACAATGAGTTCAAATAGAGGAGGTGGAGGTAATAGTAGAGGAGGAGAGAGAGGAGGTGGCACTTATAGAGGTGGCAGTAGAGGAGGTGGAGGTGCTGGTAGGGGAAGTGGTAGTAGCAGAGCAGTGGTGGATCATCATTCTGGAGGAAGTAGCAGTGGTCAATTCCATTCAAGTAGACCTTCGTCATCATCATCATCAGGTGGAGCTAGTAGTAGTAGCAGTAGCAGTCGTGGTTCTTATGGTTCAAAGACACCTTCCCATGGTGGTCGTGGAACTGGTTTCAACCAACAGCCTTCTCAACTATCATTTGGTAATAGAAAAGCCATTGAGGAAGTTTCCATCAGAACTATCAAGATTGAAGATCTCTCAAATGTTGGCTCTTCGAGTGCACAAACAGAAAGACCAGCAGAAAGCACTACCTCACGTGCTGTAGTCAACTATTTCCCTGTAAAAGCTCCTGAGGGACCTTTCTATCTCTATGATGTAAAGATTAATCCTGATGTTGACAGCAAGTATTTTGCTGGGAACTTAGTCAAACAAGTCATGCCAATCAATGAGATTTATCTTTTTGATGGAACAACAGTTCTCTACACTAAAAATCCACTCACCAAGAATAAGGAAACTTTTGAGAAAACTTTAGTTAAGGATAAGAAAGTCTACAAGGTTACAATTAATTTTGCTAGAAGTATAACCTCTAAAGTAATAGATGCAACCACTCTCCAATTTATGAATATCATTTTGAGAAAGGCTCAAAACAGCTTGCATTTACAAAGAATTGGCAGACATTACTATAATACTAACGAAAAAGTCGTTGCCAATATTGAAAATCATCATATTAAGATATTACCTGGTGCATTATCAACAACATTCTTAGGCAGCAAGGGGCTGATGTTGAATGTGGACATGATCTACAAAACTTTAAGAACAGACACTGTGTATTCTATGCTTATGGATCTAATGGACAAGTTTGATAGTCATGACAGAATTGCAAATGAATTCAGAAATACCATTGTATTATGCACCTACAATCAACGAACTGTACATATTGATGATGTAGATTTTGAAAAGACCCCAAAATCTACATTTGTAAAGAAAACTGGTGAAAAGATTACATTTGCCAAATATTATCAAGAACAATACAAAATTAAGGTTAAGGATATGAATCAACCATTGTTAAAGCATGTAGATAGAAAAGACCCTCAAAAAATTGAATATTATCTACCTGAATTGTGTTTGCTTACTGGATTGACTGATGATATGAGAAAGAATCACCAATTAATGAAGGCTCTCAAGGATGCCACAGGTCTCACTCCAAATCAAAGAATTAGACAAATTGTACACTCACAACAAGAATGTCTTCAAAATGAGGAATATACCGACCAATTAGGTCTTTGGGGATTGGAAATTAATGATAAGTTATTGGAGGTGGAGACCACTGTTCTTCCATGCGAGAAAGTGGAATTTGGTGATAATTTGCAAAAAACTGCCACTGGAGCATCTTGGGAGGTAAAGAGAGAAAAACTCTTCAAACCAGTTAAGATCGACAATTGGTGTGTTTTCCATCCAAATGGAACAAAACAAGACACTACAAACTTTATCAAATCATTGAATGATGTTTCCAAGCCAATAGGAATGATTTTAGGAACTCCTAAACTAGTTGAACTTAGTGGAAACAATGAGGAAACATATGCATCTGAAATTGAAGAATATATGAGCGGTAATAAGCCTTCTTTTGCTCTGGTGGTTTTATTTAATGATCAAAAGCAAAGATATTCGAGAGTCAAGGAGGTATTGTGCAATCAAGTTGGTATAATTAGCCAATGTGTTAAATTGAGTACCATTACTAACGAAAAGGGATTAGCATCTAAGGCAACCAAGGTAATAGTGCAAATTTGTTCTAAAATGGGAGGTGCACCATGGACAGTTCCTCTTGCTTTTCCAAACAAGGAACCAACTATGATTATTGGAATGGATGTATACCACTCAGGAGAAATTTACAAAAGAAAAAAGGCTAGTGTAGCTGGATTTGTAGCAAGTATTGATGCAAAAATTTCTACATACTTTACAAAGTGTATAATTCAAGAAGCTGGAAAGGAAATTGTAGATGAGTTGGAAGAATGTATGACTGCTGCCCTCAACAAATTCAAGGAAAAGAATAAGATATTACCAAAACATGTTATTTTCTATAGAGATGGTGTTGGAGAAGGCCAGAAAGAGGCTGTATTGGAGAGGGAAGTAATGGCTTGTAAGAAAGCTATTATGAATATTGCTCCAAGTTGCAAACTCAATTATATTGTAGTTTCCAAGAGAATTAATACTAGAATATTTGCTCAAACAGATCCAACCAAGCCAACTGATTTCACCAATCCACAACCTGGAACAGTTTTGGATTATGGAGTTACCAGTCAAAGAGAAGATCCTTTGGCCATTGAATTTTATTTGGTTGCTCAAAAGGTTGATAATGGTCAAGGAACAGCTACTCCAACCAAATACCACTCCATCTTTAACGAAAGCTCTCTGTCTAAACAATATTTGGAGACACTTTCATTCAGACTTTGCCACAATTATTATAATTGGTTTGGAACTATCAGAGTGCCATCTCCATGTATGTATGCACACAAGATTGCTTCCTTAGTTGGACAATACACCAAATCAGCAGACTTTAAAGATGTGCTTAACGACAAACTCTTCTACTTGTAAATAATATATATTACTACTGTATTAAATATCAATAATTAAACAATCTTGTTTTGATGCTACATTGAAAAAACACGTCCAGATGTTGGTGATATCCCTTAAAAATTAGTCCTTAAAAAAAACCAAAAGACCAACGACTAAAAAATTCAGGTAGAGACAAAAAACGATGCCATCATTAAAGAAGAACCAACATGGAACTCCCTGTTCTGTTATCATTCACCTTTCAACAATTTCTTCCCAAGCATCTTGACTTATATGATCTGGAAACTATCTCGATGGTGTTCTATTCAATAATCTATATGAAAATGAGAAGAATTCTTAATACAATTAACTATTCAATTGATGAAATCTGCTCAACTAAAGGAGAGAGTTGGGGAATGGATACTTGCTCTAATCCTGATTCCAAAAAGTTAGAGGAAATAGAAGATGGTAAATATGTAAACGCAAATTCATTTTGATATTGCTGTATTAATATGGGATTTATATTTATCTGAAGGAAATAAGGAACTGCGTACCATAAAAAACATTAATTATTTAATTGATCTTTTGATTTTCTGCAAAATAGAATGATGTTGTTGGTAACCCGCTAAAATATTTCCACGTAAATATTTTTATTTTTTCATAAATTTTTTCGCACTTTTGTTAACAAAAATTCAAGTCAAACTTTATTGATTTTCGTTAATAATTAACAAAAAAAACGAAATAAAAACGTAAACGTTTGTTGGGAAAAAAATTTCAAATTTACAGGTAAATTAACGCTAAATTTTATCGTAAATTATTGACGATTTTTCAATAATGTTTAACGTTAAATATTATTGAAAAATTGTTATCAAAAAACGTTAATCATTAGCGAAAAATCGTCAATATTTCACAATAAAATTTGACTCATAATTGTCATCAATCATTAACGAAAAACTGTTAATGATTTACACACAACTCTAATAAAATTCCAAGTCGAGTTGTCGTCAATCCAAGTTCCGAAATTCCGACTAAATCCATCTGAAAAAAAATATACTCACTCACTTCCTGCTTCCAACTAAAAGCGTTCACTTCCTCTCATCTAATTCATCAGAAATGAAACACCAACAAGCTACTTACCATTAAATTATTCATCATTATCCAATAAATCTATTGCATTTAAATTGAATAACTGTAAATAAATTAAATAAATTAAACAAATTACCATTAAATTATTGTAATACTCGTGACTCACTCGATTGAATTAAAATCTTCATCAAATCAACCTCTGCAAATACCATTGCTGATTAATTAAACTGTTGAATATCAATTAATATTATTGTATTTAAATTGAATAATTGTAAATAAATTAAACAAATTAAACAAATTACCATTAAATTATTGTAGTACTCCGACTCACCTATTGCATTAAAATCTTCATCAAATCAACCTACATAAATAAATTAAATAACAAATTACCATTACTTTGGGCCCTCTTTACATTCAATTTTACATAATAACAATTACCAACACAATTACATGAAGAAACTAAAATGATGATGAATTCAGAGTGAATAATCTAATAAAACAACTAACCGAAATTGTTGCAAGGAAGTTAAAATGTGTGTCTTCCCATTTTTTTTATTAAATTAAATTCCGAAAGGACGTGATTGTTTACAATTAATTATCAGAATCAGTAGAACTGTTTGAATCTGTTGAAATTTCCTCTCTAACTCTCTTCTTACTGTTGTTCTTTTCATTCTTCTTCTTTGATTCATTATCACCTTTCTTCGATTTCTTCTTAGAGATCTCTTCAACTTCATTTACAGTGGATTCACTATTTGAATTCTCACCCTCCAATTTTGCTTTAGCTTTGCTCTTGATTGTTCTAAAAACATTCTTGTACTTGGTAAGCTTGTTCTTATTTCTCTCAATACTTTTGCCCATACATTCGAAAATAATCTTGAATAACGTAATGTTGAATAGTCAAGTGCGATAATCGGATGATATCTTGATTTTGGACTTTGGTGAACCAGCTTAGGTATTATCTGAATCTGAATCCGAATCTGATCAGGGCATGAAATCAAAATCTCCAATTTTAAATCAAGATTGAAAGGCAACTCTCTCAAATTTGTTGCTATGATAAAGAACTGGAATCATGGCCATCCTTCTCCAAAAAGGCAGAATTCATTGCTAAAGGGCAGTACAATCAACAGCATTTTACAAGTTCAGTTCACAGAAAATTTGGAGGTGCCTTCTTTACGGAAACAAATCTTGCTAATCCTTTAACACCTGCAGAACAAGTTCAATAGAATCCATTACGTATTAAGATACGTGTCAATTATGTGATTTTCTTGATCTGAATGAACCCTTAAATTCAGGACAATGTATTGCTGGCAACTATGTAGTGAGTAAGAAACGAGATGCTTTGATACAAAAACAAAGAAGGTTTGTCAGGTTGAGTCCTTTTCTAATGACTTTTATTCAATACAGCTTGCTATTGAAGATCCAAAACGTATCATTGAGATATCAAGGAAAAAAGGTTCCGTGTGTTATTCTTGACCCTTCCAAACAGGCCTAACAAGTATATTCCAGTTCATTACAACAATCAATACATTTAATATATGACTTGATTAATTTCAAGACTTGGCGAAATTTCAAATAGTTTCGAAAAAATTTACAAGTCGAGCTTGGGCAATTCTACATTTCGCTCACATCGCAAAAATCCATTAACAAAAAATCGTTAACAGTCAAGCCAGCATTTGCGAAAAGGGTTTAGCGGGATAATCGGAACTCAAACGAAAAAAATGGAAAAACACTCAACACAACATTTATCGGAATCATTGGAAACAAGGAAGAAACAAGATTTTAATGATGATACAATTTATGAAATTTTGTCTTTTTTTAATGATTTTAAATTTATTGTAATGAATTGTGCATTGGTGTCCAAGCAGTGGTTGAATGTTGTTTTATCATCATGTCGTCATCTTTCATTGGAATGTGGAAGAAAAGTCGAACTGAATGGCCAATTTTTACAAAATATTGCAACTCTAGAGATTAATACCACTTTTGATAATTACAAAAAACTTGTCTTGATGAAATCACTAACTGAACTTATTGGTTGTAACAATAATATTGGTAATGAAGGAGCTAAATATATTAGCAAATTGAAACAATTAACTCATCTTTATATTCTTAACAACGAAATTGATGATGAAGGAGCAAAATATATAAGTGAATTGAACCAATTGGTCAGTCTTGATATTTCTTACAATAATATTGGTGTTGAAGGTGCTAAATACATCAGTGAATTGAAACAATTGACCAATCTTGATATCTCTGTCAATCACATTGGTGCTGAAGGAGCTCAACACATAGCAGAAATGAATCAATTAACCATTCTTAATATTTCCACCAATAATATTGGCTATGAAGGAGCTAAATATATTGGCAAATTGAAACAATTGACATGTCTTACTATTTTTAACAACAATATTGATGTTGAAGGAGCTAAATACATTAGTGAAATGAAACAATTGACCGATCTTAATATTTCTTACAATAATATTGATGTTGAAGGAGCTAAATACATTAGCGAATTGAAACAATTGACCGATCTCGATATTTCTATCAATCAAATTGGTGCTAAAGGAGTTCAATACATAGCGGAAATGAATCAATTAACCATTCTTTCTGCTTCTCACAATAATATTGGTGATGAAGGAGCTAAATACATTAGTGAAATGAAACAATTGACCAATCTTGATATTTCCAACAATAGCATTAGCAATGAAGGAGTAAAATGTATAGAGGAAATGAAACACTTAACAGTTCTAAATATACGTCAGCCAGTCATGTTTAGTTTTAAAATAGCCTGAAACTGGCCAAGTTGACTTCTAATGATATATAATAACACCACATAAAATTAACAGTACGCGACAGTCTATATAAAACTACTATTCATGAATTGTAATGTTTTCAAACGGTATTTCACGAGATAATAATCAATGTGCCATTATGAAAAATTACAATTTTAATTACAACAGCTTAAAAACAACATTTTCTGAATTATTTCACATGGTAATCTATTTTTCGCTGTTGATTACTAAATCTGAATCCTTACTTTAAAAAATGTCAAAACCTTGAAGTAGGTAAGGTCTTGCTCCTCTAAGTAAAATGCAATCCATTGGCGTTCCATTTCGAATGAAATCTCATAGCACACGACGTAATCTTTAACACAACAAATCCAAAAATAATCACAAAAAATTGGCCAATGACACGACTCATCCATCAACCTGCTCTGACATGGAGGTTCCAACATCTCCTTCTCCTTTTGTTGTTGCTCAGCTTCATTCTACTAGCACATCAGCAAGCAGAAGAAGAATTTCTTGATATTTTCCTTGAATATAGAAACGGAAAGGATTCTCCATCATGTTCTTCATTGCTTCATCCATGTAGAAGTATTGATTATGCTCTCGATTTATTATCATCATCAAATAATACCAATATTCGAATTAATTTATTGGATGATTATGTTCCTTGTGATTGGAAATTTAAAAATTCAAATATTACAAAATTGTTAATATCTTCATCGAATAAGAGAAGTTTTAGTTGTTCTATTGGAGTAGAGGCGACGATTGTGCCATTTGTCAGATTTCAAAATTTGAATTTGAGGCTTTCAGGAGTTTTTAAAGGAAGTGAATTAGAGGTTGTCGATTGTTTGCTTTATTATTTTTATGCTATATATAATGGTAGTTTGACTCTGGATAATGTTACTGTTGGAAGTGAATTTATATTGAATGCTTTGCAACAGTCAACTGTATTGACTAGTTCAGAAACTATTGAAAAATGGGGAACAAAGATACATATTAATTCTGGTGCTATTGAAAAAAGAGAGGGTAAGATTTTGATTAGGAATTCTAGATTTATGGGAGTGGCTATGAGTGCACTTTACTATTGGGATGGTAATTTGCAAATTGAGAATTGTTCATTTGATTATTCTTTAATTCAATTCGAGTCTGGCCAAATCTATGCAACAGGAAATAATGACCTTGGAAGACCTGATTTTGTAGTTAGTAGATCTAATTTCTCAAAATCATCTTTTCAATTCGTTGAAGCCAAAAGTGTTACCATTTCGAATAGTCTTTTCACCAACAATCTTCCAACTCATATTGGAAAGGTATTTGCAACCTTTAACGCTAAAACAGAATATCCTGCCCTGTATTTATCATCTCTATCTATTCTCAATGTAAAGATTGATGAAAGCAAATTTACAGGATGTGACATTGTTGGAGCTTTATATTTGGAAGGTGTAGGAATTTATGCAAATATTCAAAATACAATATTTAGTGGAAACTCAAACAGAAGGGGAGGATCTGCAATAACTGTAAAAGATATTTACAAGTTACATGTTCGTGCAACATTATTCGAAAACAATAATCAGTTATTCGAATCGAACAATCTAAAACCAGATGAAGGTGTGGGTGGTGGTTCTATTTTTCAATATCAATCCATGCTTCAGGTTGTTCGGTGCTATTTTTTTAATAATTCAGCATTAATAGGTGGTGCTATTTTTTCTCAATACGCAAAACAATTTCAATCTTCAAGCAATGTGAGTATTACCAAGTTTTAATTGAAAATTCTAATGCCCAAAGATGTTTGAAAATAATACAGCTGTTTATGGAGGTGCCTATGCTGCCATTGATTCATTATATACAACAAATATAAAGCTGGAATATTCTTATTTTAATTGGAATAAGGCCAGCAAATATGGTGGTGCGATTTTCACACTGAAATCTTCACTTTTTTTAGGGCTAGAAAGTTCAGTTTCTGAAAATTATGCTTCCATATTGGGAGGTGGATTATATACTATTGGAACTAGATCTACAACAACAGGCAATGCCTACTCGAATAACTATTGTGGAAATGGAACACTTTCAAATTATGCATCCTTTCCAGAGTTTATTTCTTTAACAATTCCAGAAAAACAATTGAATTACACTAATCATATGGGAAATACTAGTATTCCACAATTCGAAATATCATTCGGTGAGAAAGTTACCCTAAATATTGATATATTTGATCAAATAATTGATCCAACTGTCAATTCATTGACAGAATATGATATTGAAGTCTTTGTCTCAAATAGTAACCATGTAGTAGAGTTTCAGAAAATTTCTTCCAATGTTTTGAATGGAATTCTATATTCCAGATCTGAAAAGGAACTATCTGATAGAAATTCCACTTTAACCTTTACGATCAAAACAACATTATTTACTAAAGAAAGTTATTCTTCAAGTATTTCCATTCCAATTAGAGCAACTCGGTGTAGACCTTGGTTTAGTTTGCAACGTGAACAAAAGATTGTAAAAGGAGATTTTGCATATTCATGCCAATTTAACACTCCTCTTATTATTCCATTTATATTTATTGCTTTCTTTATCATTAGTTGTTTGGCTTGCATTGTAATCACATTTGGTTGTGTTAAATTTCAAGGAATGAGGAGTAAGATTAAAATTCTCCATAAGAAAGAACAAGCAGAAGTGGAATTAACTCAAAAATTGTTAGATTTGCAATCTCTGTATGCTTCAGAATTGGAGAGTAAACACTCAATCAAGAATTGGTTAATCAAGCTTGAAGATATTAAGGTTATAAAGAAAATTGGAGAAGGAGGCATGGGTGTTGTCTATTTAGCATAGTAAGTTTTAGTATTTCATTTAAAGAGTGATTTCTGACATATCAAAGTTGGAAGAATGTTGAAGTTGCTTTGAAGAGTATCAAAATAGACGATGATGAAATGGATACTACTGAATTTGAACATGAATCTTCAATGCTTTCATCAATGAGACATCCAAATATTGTAAACTTTTATGGAGTTGTTCTTTCTGAACAATCCAAATTTATGGTAACTGAATATATGAATGGAGGTTGTTTGGAAAAGTTGATATACGAATGTAAAATGAAGAAGAAGCATCTCACTTTGAAACAAAAAATTTCAATTCTTATTGGAATTTCAAATGGAATGAGTTATTTACATGGAGGAAAGGATAATTGTATGATTATTCATAGGTGAGTTATTGAAAATGTAAATTATACTAATAGAAGTGATTCAGAGATTTAAAACCTGGAAATATTTTACTTTCTAATGATTTATCACCAAAAGTTTGCGATTTTGGATTATCAAAACTTTCCAATGAGAGTTCAAACACTACCAAAACAGGACACGTTGGCACATTGCTTTTCATGAGTCCAGAAATTCTATTAGGTAAACATTACAATGAAAAATCAGATGTCTATAGTTTTGCAATCATCATGTGGCAATTAATGTTTGATGAGAATTTATTATTCCAACACAATTATGGAACTAATCAAAAGTTTTCCACAATCATGTCAAAACAGGAAATTGACACATTTGCTCAACTTGCCAATCAGACTTCTCTCCTACTAGTTCCAAAACTAATATCTGAAGGATTACGTTTGCCTCTTCCTACATTGCCAATTAATTCTCATTCACAAATAATGAAAATGTGGATTAGAGAATATTTCGTTATGGATGATTTGAAATATTCGAATCAAAATATGAGAATGAGTATTGCACAAGTCGATCCATTTGATAAGTATTTAACAGCTCTTAATTCAGTATTTTCATTGATAAGCTCTTCGTGGCGTGAAGATTTTGAAAAAAGACCTTCATTTACAAATCTTGCTGAAGAATTATTAGAGATTAGAAATAAATTAGATTAAATGTTGTTCTATCAAAGATTCCTTATGAGTAGAATGTTCAGACAAACAACACTCAATACTTTTCCACCAAATCCAACACTAGCAACGAATTATACCTTTCCAGCAGAGAAATTTACTTGACAGGTTCAGTACCTGATCTCCAAAATGCAATGACAACAATATGGGAATGAATATCTATTCGAAAGAGAATTTGCCTCAACAGAATTGGCAAATCTTTTCAATCATAGTGGAAATATCGACGAAGCCTTGTTAATATTGGAAGCAAGCTTACAAAGATGAAAAAGCACAAGATTAGAACTTGACAAAAAGTAAAATGAACCCTCCCGTGCCGGGAATTGAACCCGGATCTCCTGGGTGAGAGCCAGGTATCTTAGCCATTGGACCACACGGGATTCTTGTGTATTTTCAAAAATTGTTTATGTATGAGGGAAACAACAGT
This sequence comes from Naegleria gruberi, assembly GCF_000004985.1. Classification (NCBI taxonomy): domain Eukaryota; phylum Heterolobosea; class Eutetramitea; order Acrasida; family Naegleriidae; genus Naegleria; species Naegleria gruberi. Next base: position 231,432 of record NW_003163289.1, read on the forward strand.
TACATTTTGTTATATTAGTGTATTTATTATTTATTAACTATTAATACTCTTACCCAAACAAGACACCAGCGAGTTTAGCTTGCAAGGGTAGAGACCAAAAGTGAGTACCAAAACTTTTCATCAATCTTGTTCGCGCCAATGATAACCAGTACCACAAAACCAAACAAAAAAATGGATTAAAGCAATTTTATTTAAACTTGATTTTCTGAAGCATCTCCTTCATCAACCGTATCAACATTACCACTATTATCATTATCATCTGCACTAACAACTTGGTCAGCAGATTTTTCATCCTTTGATTCTTCTTCAACCACTTGCTTTTCATTGTTTTCAATTTTGTAGTGGCGGATTCTTCCAATTCAATTTCATCAGAAGTGATAATATTTTCGGCTGGTTTTTCAATTTCTGGAGGAGAAACTATTGTTGGTACTTCTTCAACTGGTTGTTCAATAGTAACCAAAGGCTCGGAAGAAGGTTCAAGTGTAGTTTCTTGTGGTTGTTGATCATCTAAAGTAGGGGTTACCTCTTCCATTTCAATATCCTTAGCAGCTTGCTCTGCAACTACTTCTTTAATTAGTTTATCTTCTTTCTTCTTTCGTATAGCAACTATTACAACTACACCAGCAGTGGCTATTAAAACAAGTACCACCAAAGTAACTGATACACCAATAGCAACGTCATCATTCATTATAGCAATTAAGCCACTTGATTTTGTTGGATGACTAATTGTGCTTGTATCTGTATTTGGAATTGAGCTGTGATTTGGATTGACAGTAGAATTAGTAGGTGAGGTAGTATTTGTAGTTGAAGTATTATTACTAACTGTGGTAGTATTGGTGACAGAGGTATTATTGCTAACTGTTGTGGTATTAGTAACTGTTGTAGTATTAGTGACAGAAGTGGTATTAGTAATCTCAGTTGTGTTCTTAACTTGTTCAACAGTATCTTGTTCAACAGTGGAGAACAAACCAATAGTGAAAGTACCAGTACGTTTAACTTGAACAGAGAATGTACTTGTATCATTTGAGGCAATAGTACAATCAGATGATTCAACATAGGTAGTTCCATTCAATTCCATACACTTATAGGATTGGACAATCTTTCTAGTTTGTGGAGTTCTTTCAATTGACAATGTAGCCAAAGTTTCATTTGAGACAATATTCAATGAATTTGTGGAATCGAAAACGTAGAATTCAAATGATTTAGAGGCAGCTGTAAGATTGTAACCTGATGTTGGTGTAGAAACCTTCATATAAAGCTTGACATTTTCAATTTCAGCTAGTTCAGGAAGTGAAGTAACTGCTTCATTAATCTTGAATGAGGATTTATCATTGACAAATTCATTCAATCCAGAGAGAGTAGGAACACTGACTAATCTGGCATAAGAATAAGATCCAATACCTTCACCTCTAATAGCAGGCATGTCAGAAACAACATTCTTAATTTCACATTCAACCAAATTGGCGAAAACATTATCTAACTTGGCCAAATCACTTGTTGTAAGTTTACGAGACTTGGTTGATCTAAGCCTCATCAAATTACGAGCTTGAGAAAGTGAGGAAGTTACACGACTTTCTAAAACACCTGCTGAACCCTTGGTAGAATCAATTTGATCGGCTCCCATCTTTACAGAACCACTTGAAGAAGCTCCTGAAATTGTATTATCCAAATTATCGACAACCTTTGAAACAGTGTCATCATTCAAAGTACCAACACAACCACTGATGGATGAAATTACGGAAATCTTTGAATTGGTGGATTCAGTGCTTTGTTCAGTGAGAGATTCCTCAGTAGATGTTTGATCAAAGTATTTGTTAACAAAGTTAGAAGCAGCTTCTTGGAATTGTTGAGCTTGCTCAGCATTTGTTGGAGAAACAGAACCAATAACACTCATGACAGATGCCATTGATGAAACAGAGACAGATCCTTGATCAGAAGAGAGTGTATCGAGAGCACTGATAGCATCTGGAAGAGAGACAACTACTTGTTGAGTTGTTTCTGATGCAGCACCCATAGAGTCATAGACAATGACCTTAATATCCAATTCACCAGCTGGGAGTGTAACAGAGATTGACTTGGTTTCTGACTTTTGTGAGAGAATATTCCATGTAGAATCGTTTTGTTTCTTATATTGGAATTCGTAGAAGAGTGGTGATTGTGGATCAGACCAACCATTACCACATTTAATCTTGAATTCATCCTTCAATGCAACACCTGTGGATGGAGAAACTTCAAATTCACCCAAAGTTGGAGGAGAGTTAACAGTGAATTGAATAGAGGCAGAACCCTTCTTCTTACCATCTACAATTGTAACATCAACCTTATAAGTAGCACCAGGAGCAAGTAGAGATTTTGGAATTGTGATATACTTCTTGGAAACAACAATTGAAGAATCAAATTCCATATCTGATGATGACCATGTGAAAACTCTTTGATTTGTCAAACTATCCAATACAGAAGTTTGCAAGACCAAATCAACAGATGGATCTAATGAGGTTAAATCTGTATCTTTTGGTGGTTGAATTTGGACACGAATCAATCTAGATTTTGGTTCATCCAAGATTGTTATTTGGAGAGAAGCTTGAGCCTTTCTTGTTCCTTTAACAAAGCTAGCTGTGAAGAGATACAAACCAGGTTCCATTTGATTGACAAACTGAAGACTTGTTTGATCAATATTATTTTCATTAGCTTGGAAACCATTACACATTTCTGCTGTATCAGTATTCATACATGTCAATGAGACAATACCATCAGTTGAGCTTGGAGCACTTGGATCAGACTTGTAGACAGAGAATTTAACATCGTTTTCAAATGATTGAGACAAGTCTTTAACACTGAATGCAACCTTCAATGGTAATGCCTTTGCAACAACCTTGAAATGAACAACAGTGTCTGAGGCACCTTCTTGAGAAACAGTCAAGACAAAGTAGTAATCACCTTCTTCAGTAATCTTGGTAAAGTCATTACCAAATACTAACAATTCATTTTGAGTCTTAATTTCAACAGCAGTTTGAGGATAGCCAGGATCTTGTTGATAATTGTAAGTGATTGGACCTGTACCCTTATAACATTTTGGAGTCGAAATCATTGGAGTAATGACAGCCTTGCTACCAATTGTGAATGTAGATTCAAGACCATCCTTAAGTGTAACAAATGGTGCAGTATTTTCTGTAACTTCAAATTTGACTGTCTTGACAGTTTGCTCTTGAGAGAATGAGCTCTTTACTGTAACTTGAACCAAATAAGAACCAACACTAAGAGTTTCTGCTGTGAATGAAACACCAGAGCTAGTAACTGAAGCGAGGAGATTATCAACCTTTTCATCATCATCTGGGGTTGGAGCTTCAATGTTTGTCCAAGAGAAGAGAAGCTTTCTTCTATCCAAAGATACAGAACCAGATGCATCCAAATAGATACTACCACAAGCCTTTGAGATGGATGCCTTGTCAGTAGTCAATACAGCAGCAGGAGCAATACTTTGATATTCCTTCTTATTAACAAGAACATCTTCTGTTTCTTCACTATCAAGATAACTTCTGAACTTTAAGGTATCTCCAATATTAATTGTAGCCATAGAACCGAGGACAATTTGGAATACATTCTTTTCGTTAAAGATACAAACAGGATTGGATCCCAATGAATCAACATTGGCAATAACACTAGAACACTTGATTCTCTTCTTGATTGGTGTGAAAATTGTACCAACAATAGAGTCACCCTTTTCAGTGAAACCAAATGTTGTTTCATCAACCTTATAATCACACTTATCACCGTACCAACCTGGTAAACAAGATTCACAGCTGGCACCAATTGAATTACCTTGACATGAGCATGTACCATCCTTATTACAAGTACCCTTTGAATTACAATTAACTGAAGCAGAACAAGCAATTTGACAATTATCACCAACATAACCATCCTTACAAGTATTACAGAATTCTCCTACCCAATTGCTACCAGCACTACAGACACACTTGAATTCAGAATTACAAGTACCATGACTATTACAAGTAAATTCATCAGAACATGTTCTTTCTAAACATCCTTCACCAGTGTATGCAGGAGTACAAATTGAACAATACTTTTGAGGGTCATAATTTCCACTACATGAACAAACACCGGATGAAATACATTTACCCTTAGAAGAACAAACAAATGAAGTGTTGGAACGGTCAATACCATCACACTTAAAGTTTTGACAACTTGATCCATCATAACCATCATTACATTTACAAACTGGAACACCATTTTCAGCAACACAACTACCTCTACCACCACAAACACTCTTATCAGTTGCGGTAATACCATTACAAATTGCAATATCACATGTTGGACCAGTAAATCCATTCTTACATTTATCACAATAAGTACCAGCAAAATTACCCAAACAAGAACAAGTATTTGGTGAAACACATTGACCACGGAATGAACAGCCACCTTCAGTTTCAGTCTTACCATTACAAGTTGGTGTAGAACAGTCATAACCTGAATAACCATTTTGACATTTACACAAGTTAGGAGAATCACAGGTACCCTTTGATGAACAAGCATCAGAAGCAGTACTTTCCTTTCCGTAACAGATTGGAGATTGACAATAACTTCCTGTATAACCTTGCTTACATGAACAAGTATCTTGATCAACACATGAACCCTTACCAGAACAAACTCCAGTTGCAGAGTATTCCTTTCCAAAACATGTAGTATTTGGTGGTAAATAACTGCCATAGTAACAATTTGAGGTTGGCAATGTGGAACAATCAGTTGTGAACAAGTCAGGATGAGTAACTTCATTGTTGAGAATAATAGAGCAAACACCTGAACACCATTGCTTTTCTTCTGGAACACCCAAAGCTGAAGGATTACATGGAGTGAATGATTGATAGCACAAGAATTTCTTAATGGCTGCTTTACAATCGTCTCCACATTCAAGACCTCTACTCTCAACTTGTTTCAATACTTCAGAGTAGTTAGTACTGGTAGTTTGATCCAATTTCAACAAATTAGCAACAATCATGGTCTTGGCTTCAACGGCATTAGTGGCACCTACTGCAAAATTAGTATTCTTAATACTGTACTTGACATGAGCCTTACAGAATGGAACGGATACAGATGGAGCAGAAATACAAGCTGGAGTGAGTGTGTAAATATTACATTCATCACCATAGTATTCTGGAGGACAAACACGCTTACATTTACCACTTGTCATTGAATAACCAGAAATACAAGATGAACATGGTTGACTAGTATTAGTAGTGAGATAGCCAGTGTTACAGATACAAGTTGTAGTTGATGATGTAGTATCAACATATTGACATACACCTTGTCCACAACCATTCTTACAAACTGGATCAGTTCTTACACAGGTACCAAACTTGTTGACATAACCTGCTGATGTAGAACAAGAGCAACCAGTGGTTGCCTTGGAGAAACCTAACAATGAATTACAAACACAAACACCTGCCTTGGAAAGATAACCTTGAGTGGTATCACAATAGCATGATCCTTCATTGTCTGGCAAGTAACCCAAATCAGCATTACAGACACAAGCGTTTGAAACATTGACCAAACCAACTGGACAAGCAGTACATGGATTTGTACTGTCAACAGTGATAAACTTATTTCTACATTCACAATATCCAATAGTGGTATTAGTCTTGAAGAAACAATCACCATTTGATCCACAATTCAAATCACACTTGACAAGAGGAGTAATACATTGACCATCCTTTAGAGTTAATCCTTCTTTACAGACACATCCTCCGGAAACTTCATCAGAAACAAATCCAAGTGAGCTATCACAGACACATTTTCCATCAGAGAGAACAAATCCAGATTTACACTTTTGACAATTTGAGCCAGCAAAGTTATTGAAACAATTACAGAGTTGGTTACCCTTAGCGTCCTTAGTACATTCACCATTAGCACCACAATTCAAAACGCATGGTTTAACTTCACAGAGTGAACCGCTATAATTATCAGTACAATTACAATAGGCAGTTCCTGTTGTGTTGACACAAGTACCATGTTGACAATCGAGAGTACATGGAGCAATGGTACATTGAGTTCCCTTGAATCCTTGATAACAAGTGCAAGTATCAATTCCACTACAGCTTCCCATTCCTGAACAAACTGAAACATTATTCATTGAAATTCCGTAGCAGGTA